>NC_060163.1:22795399-22836684 GCF_021292245.1 Micropterus dolomieu | reverse complement strand
TTCCCCTCCCCCCCCCCCCCCCCCCCCCTCCCCCAACTTCCCCCCGCACACACACACAAGACATGACGCATTCATGTGACACACTGATCCCCTCTATGAGCCTCATTCACTGAAGTGTTGTTTTTTAGGAATCCACTTACGTGTTTGTGTTTGGGAATCCCCAGTTATCCATGTGAGTCAGATGGCTGATGTTGCATGTGTGTGTGAGAGCATACAGGCATTTTGTGTGTCCTAGGTAGCTGTGATGTCATTCTGTGCTTCCACCAGTGTTGTATTGTTCGCTTGTCCACCTGTTGGAGCGGTGCCCCGAGCCACGGCGGGGGTGGACCAGTTTACTCACTTTCACAGCCAGCGACTCACATCACTTCACGGTCACACACACGCTGACACTGTGCTGGATTATTTACTGCCACTGTTCAATGCACCTTCTTTTCCCTTTAACAATCTTTAGACAGTGGTTGAATGTAACTAAGTACATTTACAATTTGAGGTACTAAATACTTCTACATCACTACATTTCAGAGTGAAAGATTGTATATTTTACTGCACTCCATCTATCTGACACCTGCAGTTACTAGCTACGTTTCAAATTAAGATTTTACATTTTCAAAACATGATAAGTGTATAAAATCCAATCCAGAACCCATTATACAGATGAGTTGTAAGCAGTTCCACCAAATGGTGATTTCCTCTCTAAAAACCTCCAACGAATTCTATAAATAATTGTATGAATTAGAAGTTTGTTTTGTCTTCAGTCCACCTTCCATAGTCAAATTCAAGTTTATTTAAAAAAGCATAAAATATAAGACCCCAAAACAGAAAACTTGTAGTGTTTCCATTAATCATCTTCCTTAGATTTATCTGGTGACCCTTGGAGGGGCCCAACGCCTGGGTTGAGGAGTTAACTGGACTGAACAACCTAATATAAAGTACTTAAAACTAGCTCCACCTTGAGCAGCTTCCCCAGTAATAATACTACCTATGCATTAATATTAACTGTAATAAAGCCTAATATATGATCAGTCACAGGGGCCAAATACTTTTACTTTTAATACAAATTAAGTACATTTTTCTGATTAATACTTGCAATGTAATTTTACTTAAGTAAACATTTGAATGCAGGACCTTTACTTAAGTAAATGTTTTGAATACATCTTCCATCACTGTCTTTAGAGGAACAGGTTGTTACTCTGTATAGTTACTAATCCCATTGCTTCTTTTCTTCTATTTTCCCTCCCATTGTCTGTTTTCATGCTGTTATTCTTTGTCCATTTGTCTGTTTTTGTGCTCTTCCCTGCCCTTCTTTTGGCCCTGACAGAAATGATCATAGTGCCTTCCTGAAATAGCATGTCTGAGTAATGTCTGGTACTTTTGGATAGGTTCAATTCTCTTTTTTTTCTCTCTCTGTTTTTCTCCAAATCCATCCAGTCATCCCTTTTCATAGCCCACTGTGATTTTTACATCAGCCGCTGCTGGCCAGTGTGTTAAAGCATAAACAGGTTCTGCATCAGGCCGGTAGCCAGGTCCAAAACCCTACCATGACCCTTCCCTTCATTTCTCCTGCTTTCACCAGAAAGCCCTTTTTATTGAATTTTGGAAATTTAATCAGACTGGAATCATATTCTCGCTCTGGAGATGCATATTACAGTAACAGCCTGATGGTGGTATCTGTGTGTAAAGAGGTGTGGTAGATGGTTGTGATCTCAGTCAGCAAAGAAAGGAGCGTCAGCCACCTGATCTGCAGCCAGGCTGTTTACACATGGCTCCCATTTCCCCCAAGTATCCAGACCTGCCGGCCTCATGGGAACATCCTGTAGTGTGAATGTAAGGAACACATGCTGCAAAGTACTATTCAGGCGTGGCCTTATGGCTTTGTCTTAGAGCATTCTTGTTGTGCTGTTGTTACTACTTGTGTAAAACTTTAAACTTTAAAGTCCTTCAAGATCAATTTTATAGTGAAGGATGTTAAATTAAAGGCTGACATTTGTGGTGTGTGCAGTTTTCAGGGGCTCTTCATATTGGCTAATTATTTTACTTATTATTTTCTTATTGCACTAGCTTTATGAGTAGCGGTTTACTTCGAAAAGTATTTTTTTTTGCCACTTTTATATGTAGTATCGCAATGATGCTGCTGAAATCAAACTCAGGAAGACAGACTGCATTGTTTTTATAGTGCTTTTACACTACATGACATTCAGAAATTAACATTCATACATTCATAGAACAGCCATTGGGAGAAATCGGACCGCTGACCGTCCGATTAGCAGGCAACTCGCTCTACCTCCCTGAGCCACAGCCGCGTGGTGTAGTGTTTAAAAAAGCTAACAAAAATCTGATTCTGCATCCCAATATCCTGAAAGCATCGAATCGGGAGAGAAGCATATTGTCCGAGCCATAATGATGCCATCTGGAAGAGCAGAGCAGCAGGTCATTTTGAAGAGGAGACATATTTGCATCAGTACAAGTTACCGTGATTTATAAAGAAGACAATTAAATGTAACTCTGGTATGATTGATACTATTTCATTGAAAGCTGATAAATTCTAATATTGAACTGCAGTTGAATCTACTATATGGCAAAGTTTTCACAGGATTTCTCAGAGTCATCCACAAGACAAAACTAGTTTGTTGTTGTACGAGACACATTGCTACCAGTGGAGCCACCAATGTAAAGTATTAATTAAAATATTAAAATATTAAAAAATGGGTGAGGAAATGAAACATAATTATTTATATTGTTAGTGTACGTGTTTCAACCTTTTTAGCCACGTCTACCTCGAGGGAAAGATATCGTAAGATTCCACTGAAATAGTTTTGCTTGTTGGAGAAAGTGGAGGGAACAACAGCACCGTCCATGTCTGACATCCTGCTCATCCTCATGTTTAGGCTGTTGTGTTGACAGATGGGATGTCTTTCTCTCTCTCCCTCTTTGTCTCTTTGGTGTTTGTCTGTCTCTTCTAATGTGAGAACATTATATCATTTACTCACAGACAGGGCATTAGTAGAGGGCAGGGAAGTGGGACACTCTTCAATGTTCAAATCAGAGCCATTAGGTATCGATAATAGAATAATTAGTTAAGCCTGGTCATCAGGTCATGTGTAAGATGATGTAATTGTCTTGACATACTGTATCACACATTTTAGTCTTTTGTGAAAGTCTTATGTAATCTGTCTCCCTGCTCCGGCCTCAGCGCAGGCCAGCTGTGTTGGTAGCAGGGAAACTAACTCTTCAGATTTTGGGAGAAGATTGATGTGGGCCGCAGGGAGGGTGGACGTGTTATGTGTTGATGGGCCGCGTCTCTCACAGACAGTCTGGGAGCTGCTGTTTAGCAATAAGCAGGCTTTACAAAGCAGCGGAAAATCCCCTGATGCGGAGCCCAGATGTCTGATGTCTGCAGACCGTGAAGGAGGCCTCTGTCACACTGTACATAAGAGTGGAGTAGAGGAGAGAAAGGTGGAGTAGAGCAGCACTTTTGACTCATTTCTAGTGGGTCCCTAAAATGAACTCTACAGTGTCTGGGACAAAAGCCTAGTGTGATGTTATACCTAACCGACATTGCAGCAGACATTGCTTCATTTTAGGGGTCATAAGGTGAAAGTAAGGGAACCTATTTTTTTAGACAATTAACTAGCAAGGACCACACAATCAACCGGTATGATTAAATGATTTATTGATGATCGAAACAGAAGATGTACGAGGCTTGCGGTTGCCGAGGAGACATTTGAAAGCGTTGTGGGTAAGCTACGATAGGGAAATCCGTAGTAGCACCCGGGCACGACAGACCCCCTTATAACCCTATGGAGAGGAAGAAGATCAGGAGGCAGGACAGAGAAAGGGGTGGGGGGAGGGATGCAGGATACGAGAGCGAAGGGGAGGACTTAGGACGTGTGGGTATTTATGGAAATGCTGGCGATGTATATGTGGTCCCGCTCCTGAAACTCTGCTAATTAGCACCACTAAATTGTTTCCCCTTGGATTTTATTCAGAGAGGGTGGTCAACCCCCAAAACTATTAGTGTCACAGAGCGGGTGTGTTACAGATACTTGGTGTCGTTGTTGACGCAGCGCATACATTTTTGCCCGTTTAGGCTTGTCACCTTCTCTGTCACCTTTGTGACATTTTACTGCTAAAGTTACGCTAGATTCAGATATTGGGTGAATTACTTCCGTGTTTTACAATTTAAGCACATTTAGTCATCAGAAAGACTGTGTGGATGAATAAAATTTCAAGAATTCAATAAGAAATATCGAATCAATTAATCTGATGTATCATGCAATATAGAAATATTCAAATCTATGTGCAATTACTTATGGGGTAAATTCACAATAATTGCCTTGCAACAGCAAGTTATTAAATATATAACTATTAATAATAACTATAATAATACTTTTTTAATGAAGGTAATTTAGACATAAATGCATTGTTGCATACATGTACTGTGAATTGTCCCTATCAAATACGTTATTACTTGTCAGCCTCCATATGCTGCTGAACACAGGGTAATAAGTGGGCCTAACGGAGGCTACTCTTTGTTTACAAAGCCTGACCGCACAGAATATCTGACTCCGCCCACACAGCCATGAAATCTACAGCGAGTTTGCGTCTTGCATCTGCAGATGCCGTTTCACTTCTGCAAGTTCACTGAAGTGATGAGCTCTTGCTAGCGCGCCGTCTTTGATATGATGCCTTGTTTGTAAATGTGTCCGCGGGCCGTCCCTCCAAAATAATTGTAGGTTAAAACACTGCAAATGTGTGATTCCACAGTTTGGGTTCATCCTTTTCCTGTTTCAACTTGACAAAGCGCCCCTGCACAAAGCCAGCTCCATAAAGAAATGGGTTTCCCAGTTGATGTGGATGAACTTGACTGGCAGAGCCCTGACCTCAACTCCATCCAACACCTTAGGGATAAACTGGAAAGCCCAACGTCAGTGCCTGACCTCACTGATGCTCTTGTGGCTGAATGGGAGCAAATCCTTGAAACCTGGTCCAACATCTGGAAAGCCTGAAAGGGGAGGCTGTTATAGCTGCAGGTTAATGCCAATTGTTTTGGAAGGAATCACATACGGGTGATAAGTCAGGATGTCCTCATACTTTTGGCCATGTTGTATATACAGTTAGGAATTGATGAGATCTGACGATGAATTACTATTGATTTCCTCTCAGAGCTATCTTCACTTTTCATTGTATCCATCTACTAATCCAGTATCTTCTGGACTCTTCTTAGCTTTCTCATTATCAGTGAGTTTATTTGCTGTGTATTGCTATGTACTCTTTACCCTTACCCCTAAATAATTAAATGTTTTGTCTATAAAATATCAGAAAAAATCTAATTTTAATATCCCGGACCGCAAGGTAAAATCTAAAAAAATGACTAGTTTTGTCTGAACCAATGGTCTAAAACCCAGAGAGATTTAGTTTACTATCAAAAATCACAAATAATAGCATCAGATACTCGCATATTAGAAGCTGGAACCAGCATGTTTGGCATTTGAGCTTGAAAAATTATACATAATTATTCATTATCTGTCAGCCAACCAATCAGTTGACTGACTAATCTTAAAGTAAATGCTAAATCTGTCATCTTTGCGTTACAACATTTAAGAAAGAATAGAACCGACTCAGCCACGCAGATTAGAAGAACAATAGCAGTGGCTGCTTCTCTGTAAGAAAACCAGTTTTTGAATGACAAGATGTCCCTTAGCCAGCAGCCATGGGGATAAACCCTGAAGCATACTGCTATTGGTATAAACAAGAGCCGTGTTGGAAACTCTGAGATAAAAGTGGAACAGATACAGATTATCTCCCTACCCTTCATAAATCCTAGAATGACCCTGAAGTTCAAACACATAATGATGACACATGCTGGCTAAGCTCACGCCAATGTGGGCCATAGACTGCATTATACAGTTCCAATAAAGGATACAGAAGAGAATCACATTTTTGTAAATCAGACTCCTTCACTACTACAACTTTTGGCACGAGACACACAAAGTGTATTTCAGTCTGGATAAACTTTATCTGTAGCCATTAAATTCTGCTTTTTAGGACACATCTCCACCTGCTTGAACTTAACTTTACTAGCAGCTAACAGGCTGATAAAGTTTTTACGATCCACCAACATACAGTATTTTTTTCATTTTGGAATTACTGTGCCTTTTTATAAGTTGTGCAGTGGCTCTTGTTGGATCTTGCTGTCTTGCTGAAAAAGTGTTAATAAGTAGAGGCAGACAATCATGTCATAATTATACCAGTGTGTTCAACCTCAGAGTAGAGATGTTGAGGCTGGGACATTATCATTATTTTAGTCACATCTACCTCTTAACGAAGTGTGTATGTATGTGTGTGTGTGTGTTGGGGGGGGGTTAGAAAATGTCATAAATCACTCATGCTCCTCCCTAAGTTAACCATAAAAAAGTCCCACCCAAACAAGATCGGAGACAGTGGTTGTGCTCGGCTTTGCTCTGTAATTCACATCTGAGGGATTGTGTGCGTGTGTGTGTGTACATGCTGTGCGTCTGTGTGTGTGTGTGTGGCATTAGGGTTCCTCTGGTATTTTTGGGGCACACAAAGACTGAAAAACATTGGTCACATTTCCCCTGTGTTTTTGTGTAAGCCAAATCTTTGAAGTCAATTTTTTAACATCTTTGCACAGTCTGGTTTTCTTTGAGTTAGTTACAGCAGGACCAACGGGTCCAGAACCAGGGTCCTTGTCCATCTAGCTCCAGCTACTCATGAGACTAATGCAGACCTACTGCAGCATGAGTAGTCTATAGGTGCAGAGTCGTAACATTATGTTCAGCTTCAACTCTTGCCGTGGTATTTGTCAGTAGTAGTGTGGAGATGGTGTGCAGAGCCACGGGTGGTGCTAGTGGCGTTTAAGTACCCACTATAACTTTTCTACAGTCCATCGCTCTTATACTTTAATGTTCGGCCTTTTAACTTAACACCCTGCTTTTGTTTGTGGTGTTTTTGGTGTATTTGATGTTAGTTATTTTTGTTTAAATCTAAGGTAGATGTGATTAAATCCCAGGCAATTGTGCTGTGAAGTTATTTTACTATATTTAGTATAATGATTTCAGGAAAGTTACTCTTTACTGTGATGTTTTTGGCCACAACAATCATAACATGAAAATGTGATAGCGGCACATCCCTAGGTGGGAGTAGGACTGTACACGAATGATCAGAGGTCAAACAGTTTAGGACTGCTGCTTGCATGTATGTTATTTCTCCCTCCTTCTTTCTCTTCACGCCTACTCTACCTCATCTTTCAGTGTCTCTCTCTCTGATTTCCTGGTAGCGCTCAGCTCTGGAAGGGAGGGGGGGGTGCTTTTTGGAAAGAGATCACACAGCTGCAGGTCAGACCGGTTTAGACACACTTCCGTTCACAGCTGAACAGAAAGATGAAGGGAGGAGTTGCCCTATTACACCTGAGGGTTCGTGGATTTTCAACCCTCCTTTGAAGTTTAATGTACTTTCAAACTAACTAACTCTCTTTAAACTCGTATCTCAACCTGTATCTAATCTGTGGATTCAGATGGGTCACTGCCCAATTCAGTCTGAAAATTAAAAAGCAAACAGATGATCTTGTTACCAAATTTAAATCTGATTCAGCCTCCATGCACCTATAAATAGCATTTCTAGCAGACCGCTATGACCCATAAGGTTTTCTAATCTCGGTCCTGTGTGTCCATTTAAATCCTCCTAAATGAGAGTGGAACAGATGGATCATCGGACTAGCTGATTGATTTTCCTCTTCTCCTCATCTGAACCCATTCCTCATTAAAGGGTGATAGACACAAACATGATTAGATGATGCAGTTTATAAACTCAAATGTGGGGAAAAAACACAAGGGCACCTCTGGCCTTGTCACTAATTTAAACTGTCTGTGTTGTTCTAAACTGTGCAGCTTCACAAAAAAATCATGGTAGTGTTGGATGGCTGTTTGTAATTGTTGTAATGTTTTGTTATTGGGTGTGAAAATTAAAAGGAGTAATACTTAATACAAATATCCCTTTCACATATGCTTGAATGAGGTAATTATTTTGCCTGGACCTGGTGTCATCTTTGAAACAGAATCTAGCAATTTTGCTCATCTTAAGTGATTTCAAGTGATATCTCTGTAAGTCAGTTGGGAAAAGTCAAATGTCTTTCCTATGGCAGAAATACCGTGAGTGTGCTTTGAATTGTCTTAAGTGTTGAGTGTCGTGGACCTAATGACCAAAACTTGCAGTATTTATTGCTCCTGTGAGACTGCACAAAAGATAACTGTAATATTCAGAGGCTGCTTAAATATCAAACAAGTTAGACCTAAATTGAGTTGAATATTTATGAAGATGTTTTAGTTGAATAAATTAACTTTATTGTCATTGAAAAAAAGTTGCCTTGGTGAGCTTTAAGGGCAGGAGGAGAGACAGGACATTCAACACAACATACTAATAAATGAATCACAATTACTCAAACCCACAAGGTGATGAAAACTTGATATAAGCTTTTGAGCCAGAGGAAAACATATTTAGAGAATTGTTTTTGTGCTCGCAGCTGTTGCTCTTTGCAGTTAATGTAATTTAAAATATTAAAATAGCAATATTCAGATGAATAATGCGAGTAATGACAGTAAAAAAAGTGCTGGGTCACCACATTCCTCCAGAACAGCTTCAGTGCTTCTTGGCATAGATTCTCCAAGTCTTCTACTGGAGGAATAATTGGTATTCTTCCAAAAGATGTTCCCACATTAATACATTGCATTTGAACAGTATTACCAAGCTTTTATGTCTCCTATGTTCAGGTTTGTTTCCTGTAACACCCTCTTTGGAACCAGCTCAGTGTCTAGTATGGAAAGGACCTTGTGGATGTTGTCATTATGGATAGCAGACACTGTCACCTTCTTTCTATGCCTTGCCTGCTGGGACTTCAGATACACTCCTCTCCTCATATAGACCATTGTTGACAATCCCCCAGATGCTATTATACATGTGCGTTAAGTGGGCAGCTCGCCGTGTTGGCCGGTGTAGGGGGAGACGGAGGGCCTGTCTCAGACAAAGACCTCCGATTGACATCTGAACAATGGAGCGGGCACACAGCAGCCTCCTGACTGAGGGGAGGGAGGGCACAATGGGTCTTTTTCTGTAGCACCAGGGGAGCAAGAGCCAGCACAGTTAGCTTAGCTCCTTAGAGAAATTGTAGTGAACCTGCTTATTCTATACACTTCTCAAAAGCATTTGAAGTGTGCACGTGTGACACTCAGAGATGATTTTTTTGGGGGGGTTGTGTTAAGTCAGATTTGCTTTTATATATTTAAAGTAATTTAAAATGTAATTCATACACATTTTAGAGTACATTCTTAGACTATATGTGGAATTTTTTGCTCGTACATACAAATTATGTATACTTTTTTGGGACAGATCTTGGTTTCCATGCATTTTCTAACACAGCTTGCAACTTCCTTGGATTAGATATCAAAGTTTGTACAAAGTTTGTAATGGGTGTTTGGATGGGTGTCTTAAACTGTAGTCAGGTGCACATATGAACATTGAAATTGAAATTTTTCTTGCTGCTCTTTCCCCCCTGTTTATACTGACTATTAAAGGTCAGACCCCTTTTGTATATGCTTCTAATGTTTAGTGATGGGGGACAAATCCACACTTCATCCACTCATTCTGTTTATGTGAAGTTAATATCAGACCTCATCTGTCGGAGTCACTCAAATAAAGTGGAGATCTGAACCTGTCCTTGAAGTGTTGTCAATGTTTTCATTGGAGTGGAGACTGATTTTCAAATCAGTCTCCACTCCAATGAAAACATTGACAAAAATAATGTTGCCTGAAACAGTAGGGAAAGTTCAAATTTGCAAAGTTGCCAAATGATTAATTGTGATATAAAGTATATGTGATTTGTGGTAAATGGGCCCTAAACATGCCAAAAACTCAATTTGTCACTGATTACTGTTTAAATTCTCGGATAGAAAGGAGCATTATTTGACACTGAACCATCTGATGGTCGTCCCACCCTGTCCAGGACACATCAGCATCCCGTGTCATTGTCGGCCAGTCGTGTCAGTTTGTGCACGGCCTGACACACAGTTATGAATTCTTGCACACAAATCTGAACACACAGGGATGAGCTAATCAGAGAATGTGCTACTTAAGTAAGGTGTTAAATGCATACAGTTGTGGTAAAGCATTGTTGTTTCTAGCTACTATAATGCATGTAATCCTGCCCCACAGCATTGTGTTGTTTCCTCACCCTCTTTTGCTCCCACTGTCATGATAGTACGAAAGCCCTACTTACATTGCCCTACTCTATTTTTTTATTTTATTTGTGGGTAACATGACCAGTACACCAGTATAAAATGTTGACACTGTTAGTGTGGTACTTTTTAGTTTAGAGAGGATAGATGGATTAGGGCCAAGGCTCCTCTCCATTTCAAAAGTCGGGATTCAGAAAACACAAGAAGAGTGTCACGTCTATCAACAGCCTCATGCATGACGTTTTGGTTGATGCTCACAGTCCTTATTGCAGCAACACCAAAGTCATCATGCCTCAGTGCTTGGTTTAAAGTTATTTTTTTAGTTTAAAAAAAGACATCTCAATATCTGGCAGTTCTTTAAAAACATATACGAGTGGTTGAGTTTATCTAGCAACTGCATCAAACCCACTATCACAAACTTTACGTAGGCCTATTAGGACTGATTTGGAGTAAAATGCTTTTGGCCTTGTTTGCAAGGCAGCTGTGAAGAAAGAGGCCATTCTTCTGTCGAGAAAAACTGGGATCCTAGTCCTCTTTGGAGAGGAAGGAAGTCAGGCTGGCAGCCTGGGGCAGAGAGGGAGAAGCCGAGAGAGCGAGAGAGGGATAGAAACATAGTGAGAGTGAGAGGGGGAAAAAAAGAACAATATAAAACATAATTATCACACATGGATTTCACACCTGAATGCACACATGCAGACAGGTGTGATTTTTGATCATGTCATTCCATAACAATGGGCATTAATCTTCTGCTATAACAGCCTCCACTTTTCTGGTTTCAGTCTTTCCTGGCTACAGGGATTTGCTTTCATTCAGCCACAAGAGCTTTAGTGAGGTCCAACACTGATGTTTGGTGATAATATTGCTCACAGTCGATGTTCCAGTGCATCCCTAACGTGCTGGATGGGGTTGAGGTTAGGGCTCTGTGCAGGCCAGGAAAGTTCTTCCACACCAAACTGGAAAAACGGTTTCTTTATGGAGCTGGCTTTGAGCAGGGGGGCTTTGTTTACAACCGGGTAGGAAAAACACAAACTGGTGACACAAAGTTGGAAGAATACTATTGTCTGAAAAAGCATTTTATGCTGCAATGTTAACACAAGAACATGAAGTCAAAGAGAGAGAGAGAGAGAGAGGCGCAGAAACTGGATCTTTGTCTCAACACATTATTGTTGTCAAATATAATGACTTCCTTATTGATAGAAGGTGTGGAAAAAAAACCTGTGAGATAGTAACATGAAATGGTGTGTGTTTGGACAGATGGGCAACATGAATTCAGTTTCATAAATATAAAATAATTGGCAGGCCTTCCTGTCTACCTTCCCGTGCCAAGTTCTTGTCAGCTTTTACGGAGGAGCAACAGAAAGCATCCTGATTGAAAACATCACTAACTGGCATGGGATGTGCACGGCCCAGGACCGGAGGGCTCTGCAGCGGGTGATTACAACTGCTCAGAAGATTATTGGTACCCATCTCCCGACCATCAGTGATATTGGTGAGGTGAGGTGCCTACGCAGAGCCCAAAGGATACTAAAGGACAGTACCCACCCAGCCACAGCCTGTTCACCCTGCTGCCTTCTGGGAAGAGATATAGAAGTTTCTGCTGCCACACCACCAGCCTGCAGAGCAACTTTTTCCCCCAAGCTATCAAACTCTTTAACTCTAATTCATCCTCAGCACTGCTCCATTGAATGTAGTTTATTTCTGGTTACCATTTTTTTAAACTGTACTTTGTTACTGTATATTGTCTGCTACATAGCAGAAGGGAGTTGCAAACTCAATTTCACTTTACAACCTGTTGTAATGTGACAAATAAATATACCTTGCACCTTGTACCTGCACACACTCTGCCTGTGCACTCACTGCGCATGAAAGTGTGTTTTGGGGAAGTAGCTTTGGAGGGAGGCCTGAATGGAGGGGGTGGGATTTACTTTAGGATACTTTCACAATTCAGCTGTGTCTTGCTAGTTTCTCCAACATTACTTAACCTAACTTTAATAAAGGATAATATTTATGTTTTCCTTATACAATTTCCTGCATGATGGATGTCCTTGAATGTCCTTGAGCAGGGGTCTCAAACTCAAATCATCCAGGGGCCACTTTGGTACGGTCATCTTATAGGAGGGCCACAGCAGCATTAAAGTACTCATGTGTTTACCTGAAATAATTGTAAATTAAAGCTGTCTGATAAAAAAGTACACTTAAGTACACACTCAGCCACAAATGAGCTCAAATCTGCCACTTTCAACACGCAATCCTTAAAACTGGTGATTAATTCACTCATCACATAACTTGCTTCAACTGCAGTTTCGGCATCCTTCTTGGCTTTATGAAAAATACTTTGTTGTGATATAAATCCCCTCTGTAGCTGCCTGGCTGTTGTCTTCTTGTCTCCCTGGTAGCCTATTCTCGTTGCTCTCCGTGTTTAGTCCAGTAATAACGCTTGATGTTATATTCCTTTAAAACTGTAACTTTGTTGTTGCATACTGGGCAGGTAGCACAAAAATAGCCTAGCCTACTGCTTTGTCCACACTGCAAAAACTGAGCTCTCAAAAACAAGAAAAAAAATCTATATTACTTAAAATAAGAAAAATTATCTGCCAACAGAACAAGAATATTTCACTTGCTACTTAAGGACAAAAAAACTGGAAACAAGTAAAATTCTCTAACATAAAAGCCGCCTGGTAAGAAGAAATATATTGTCAGACAAAAAACAAGTATATTTTGCCTTCAATTAAGATAATTAATCTTACTTAGATTTTAGTTTTTGCAGTGCATCTTTCTTGAAACAGCCTGTGTTTGTCATCCACCTTCCATTTCGATTTGGACAGCGACATCTTTCTTCAGCCAATAGCGGGCATTTTAGGTCACCTTACCTTTCACCTTTGCCGGGATAAACAAAATGCATTTAAAATTTGTGTTTTTATTTTATTTATTTCAAATTGGTAGCTTGAATTGGCATGAAACAGCTATTAAATATAATAGAATAAAATAATAATTTGGCAGGCCAGACCTAGGGGGAGGGAGGGCCGGATGTGGCCTGCGGGCCTGGAGTTTGACGCCCCTGTCCTTGAGAGTAGGTCTGCATTTAGCTACACTTTTGATTGGTGTTGTAGTTTGTAGGAATTTTATTGGCAGCGGCCTCCTCATTCAATGTGATATTGACGTTAAATGGGGCAGAATTTGATATGTATTACAATTTTTTTAAATTATTGCCATTCTGTTTTATTGTGATTTTCAGTGGTTTCTGGTTAGGCTACTTATTTAATACTGGACTATGCAGAATTCTAGACTGAAAGACGCTTATTTGGGAGATTTAGATGAGAACATTAATACTACTCTAGTATCTTAACGTACAGATGTGATAGTGGCATCGACTTTCTGTCAGAAAGCAAAAAAGCATATTTCCCAAATGTCAAACTATGTATCTAAGTCCAAAATATTGCCAGATGTTTTAATTATACCTGCGCAGGGTTGTTTGCTCTTTTGATAAATAAAATAAAAAAGTGAAGTGTTGTTTCAGAACTTCAACACAGAAAGACGCAACTTTAAAAAAATGCGGAGTAGTTCTGAACTCATAATGGTAATAAAAAATTGAGGAATCTTCTTTTATATGTTATATTTAATTGTATTCTTAAATGGTGTGTCCTCAGGTTTGAGAAGGGGAGGATCTACAGCTACATCGGAGAGGTGGTGGTGTCTGTCAATCCTTACCGTGCCATGAACATCTACAGCCGTGACGTCATAGAGCAGTACAAGGGCCGGGAGCTGTACGAGAGGCCCCCTCACCTCTTTGCCATCGCTGACGCTGCTTACAAAGCCATGAAGAGGAGGAACAAAGACACTTGTATTGTCATCTCAGGTAACACAGGAAGACCAAGAGACAACAAGCACAAAGCTCATTTTTTTCTACAACAAATGTTTAATTTGAAAAACCATGCAGAGGATGAAGCACCACTCAGTGGTCAGAGGGGGAACTGAGCCCCTCTGAACCCTCATCTCATGTTATTAATCCATACCAAGACAGAAAAGCAGCTTGGTCTAATAATGTGACTAAAACATTGGTCTAGTGGACTGAAACATTTTTGTGACACACAGGATAGATTTTAAAATGAAAATGAGTATGAAACAGAAAATCAAGAAAGGCAAATAAATGATGACAAAAATTACCAACTTTATTACATTTTTTCCAATGTTTACAATTTTGACTCCATTCGTATGTTCCTTTATTTAAATCACATGAGGTTTGGTAGTTTAATTTGCAGACAAGCAAGCATAATATTTGCATTGTGGGTTTTTTTGTTTGTTTTTTTTTTTTGCAGGGGAAAGTGGAGCCGGAAAGACAGAAGCCAGCAAGTATATAATGCAATACATTGCTGCTATCACCAATCCCAATCAGAGGGCTGAAGTTGAAAGGTGAGCTGCTGTTTTGACACTGTTAAACCTCAGTGCACTGCAGAAAATGTGCACAAGTTTAGTTTGTTGACTAAACAGCCAATAATATCAGCTAGGGAGGTTTTCTTCTGTAGATTCCTGCATTGTTGCACCACAAACAATTCACTGGAGGGTACAAGTTACCCAGATACACATGATATTTTAACGTCAGGTGAAAATGGTGTCACAAGTCCACCATAAAGTTAAAAAACAAATGCTCCAAATGACTTCCAAAACAGAGTTTCTCAGGCACATTATTAGAGTCAAATAGACAGTGCAGTGATGTTTATGACATGTCACTTTTTCTTATCTTATTTATTGCAGTTAATGTTAGGTAAGGTAAATCTTTATTATCCCTAAGGGCCAATTTGTTGCACAGCCAGCAGTACAATCAGCACACTAAATAACATATAAACCTCACACACAAAATACATGGAAATGACTCAATGCTGTTCAGAAAGCTGATGGCAGCAGGGACAAATTATCTTTTAGATCTGCTGGTCCTGCACCTTAGTAGGTTATATCTATGACTAGATGGAAGCAACCTGCACTCCAAGAGTTAGTAAAGTGTCATTGTCATATTCCAAGAATTAATCCTGCCAGTAGTCAAAGTCTCTTAGATCATAGTGAGATATAGTTACAGCTCAACAAGGCTATAGACCATATCGCTGGCAACTAAGTGTGTGTTCCACATCAGAGGAGAAATTACACCACATTACAGAATGGTTATATTAAGAGGAAAGCAAGCGATACCCTTTGATTTAAAGTTAACAAAATGTAGGTAAGAGATAGAAATAAGATTCGTACAGGGGGGCCAGTTTTACGGTCAATTTTACAGTTAAGTTAAATGCTTGTGAATATGAACTGCTGATGATACATTTGAACATACTGTATAAAATCTGCTGGATATAAACCCCCACTGCTGCCTTCCGCTACTACGTTACCTACAGTTAAATGCTTGCACACTGAACTAACACTATAGAGGACATAACAGTGTAGAATATAATTTCATATAATGTAGGTCATCATGATCTAATTTGGGTTACAGAACATTTTTTAAGAGTCTAAAAACCAAGTGGTACTTTTGTCTAATTTATTTATCTGATCTAAAGAGGGTATAAAGTCGAAGGCTGTAGTGGTTTTGATCTTGGTGTAGTGGCACATGTGGGCCTACAGATGGGGCTCTTTATCACACCGCTTCACATTTTGAGTCACTCTTTCAATTTGGTTGTACCGTGCTTGACCTCTTAACCTAATCCTGCCTCCCCACAGGGTAAAAAACATGCTGCTTAAATCCAACTGTGTCTTGGAGGCCTTCGGGAACGCCAAGACCAACCGCAACGACAACTCCAGCCGCTTTGGCAAGTACATGGACATCAATTTTGACTTCAAAGGAGATCCCATCGGAGGCCACATCAACAACTACCTGCTGGAAAAGGTAAAGGCGTGTCAACTAGCCACAGAGATGAAACGAAGGGCAGTCATGCCTATTACCTGGTGATGGTGAAGTAATTTGGTATAATGAAGACTGTATATTAAGTGCAGATACTATTGTACTTGTACTATTGTAGAAGGCAGTTTGTTTAAACTTTACATTCTAGTTTCTATCTTGAGTATATGTTATGTAATTTTCTCATAACAAACAAAAATGGGTTTCATATAATGCGTTGTTTCAGCCAAGTGTTTCTGTGCTGATAATTTCCACACAGTAGTGTTGATGATAAAGAAGACACTGCAGGAAATTAAAAACCCATTCTGCTGCACAGATTAGGTAGACTTTTCTCTAATCTTGCCTTTTTTCTTGTGAAATACTGGAGAGCCTTCCCTTTTAAGGCGTGCAGAAACTAATCAAACAAAATATTTGAGAAAGGAACATCACTCTTTGGTTAAATAACTCACATCTCAACCTGTGACCAGGGGTTGCAGGTAAACATAGCTCCACTTTTAAGGGTCACAAGTGTAAAACATTGGTAATAACTGGCCTAAGGAGTAATATAGTGACCATCCCTCACCCTTTTTTTGCTCAGAGAAGTGGCTTTAAAACCGCTGTTATGTTACGCTGTTTTTTTTGTGTGTGTGTGTGTTTCCCCCCCCCCTCCCAAAAGTCCAGGGTCATTTTCCAACAGCCAGGAGAGAGGAGCTTTCATTCATACTACCAGGTAAGTGTGTGTGTGTGTGTGTGTGTGTGTGTGTGTGCACCTGTGTTTGTGTGCGAAGAAACAATATGTACAGTGTGTGTGCATGCAGTCATTTATTTTGTTTTGCATGTTCGCAAGTGAAAGACTTGACCTACAGGAAAATTAATCAATGCAGAATTTCTGAGTCATCAAGAGGCCTATTTGTTTCTACGTGTAGGAGTTTAGTGAGTTGAAAATTAAGCCACAGTTGTGTGTGTTGGATGCTGGATGTAAGAATGAAGAGGTCCTTGCTATAGATTAATTAAATTAAAACATAATGGGCATGCAAGTGGCTCAGCCTGCATTAAGTACATAATATATGAGTAAACAGGTCAGAAATTACAGTTGGCACCAAGTACATTAGTTTACTGTACAATAAAGTAAAAATATAATAAAGATAATGTATGAATGGTTGTAAGTCAAGTGTGTTTTTGGTTTCCACTAGCTGCTCAGAGGAGCTCCAGATTCCCTGTTACGCTCTCTTCACATTCAGAAGGACCCAACAGCCTACACCTACATCAAAGTTGGAGGCCAGATTAAGGTAGTCCAAACAAATAACATACAATTCAACTCGCATACAAACAGACAAACAACAAGAAGTGTATGAAAACCCAGAAGTCAAATGTCTAAGGGAGTGTCAGTGTGATATTAAGTTTCTTAGCAGAGGGATATATACAAAGCACACAACTTACAGATGTGTTTCTTCACCACAGTTTACATATTATTTAAACAAACCACACAGATCACATTTAGAGATAGTAATTCAGTAATCAGCATCTCTGTATTATTGTACAGAGGACTGTTTTTTTTTAAGGTATCTTTATTTAGACTTCTGCTGTGTGCTGCCATCTTTCCATGAGCTTAATGAGAAGGAACAAAACCACACAACAAACAGCCTAACGTCATGGAACACAATACAACCAAACAGCTGAGGTCGCCGTTTGTACACTGCGTGCCTCAGCAGTTTTTATAACGAGGCATCACAGTTGAACATCAGTTTGTGATTTAATTAACTGTGAGAATATGATATCCTGGCTACATTCATTAGAAGAGAAATGGAAAGGCGGTGACTGGTACAAAACACACACACTTGAAATTGATATTTGCTTCAGCAGAAATTGCAATGATTGATCCAATCAACTCTAACGTTGTTTCCTTTCAGTAATTTGTCGCCATCCTTCTCCAACATTTGTCCTTTCTCTCTCCAGTCCTCCATCAACGATGGGGCTGATTTCAAAGCTGTAGCTGATGCCATGAAAGTGATCGGTTTCACGGGGGATGAGATTCAGACTGTTTACAAGATCCTGGCCACTATCCTACATCTGGTAATACTCCATAACATCAAATCCCTGCTCATTTCTCACCCCAGCTGTGTCCCCGCATGGACTTTGTGTGTGTAGAATTTAGTGCCATATTGGCAAAGTGGACCAGGAGTTTATAAGCAGGATTTTATTTTCAGTGAAATATCCTTAGAACTGTTTAATTTAAACGCCATTATTTGTTTATTAGCTGAAATTTTATTTGTACATAAATGTCACATTTCACAGCTGAACTGCTATATTTCTATTTCTATATTCTATTTATTTATAAGGACAGCACACATTAATCAACATTACTGTAAATGTGCAGTGTTTTCAACTGCAGTCCTTGGTCAAGATGTTTTGAAACCTTAAAAATTATATAATATATATTATAAAAACAACAACAAAACAGAAGAAAACCATGCAAAACATCCAGAAACAGTAAAACATCAGTACAGTAACAGCAGACACAATTTAGACACAGCTAGCCATGCAAATAACACGAAGCAACAACACACAACCTACTTTTGTTTGCAAAAAGGCAGGACAACAATAAACAGTACACATAAATAAAAATAAAGTCTCTAGGTTGCATTAGCAATTGATAAAATATAATTAACTGGAAGTGTAGCAATTGTACATTTACCCTGTAATACCAAATTCCATAGTCGTTTCCAGTAACCTTCTCATTTAAAAAAATATGTTTATTTGCTTTCTTGTCAAGAGTGAGATGAGAAGATTAATACCACTCCCATGTTGGTGGGCTGAATAAGATGCTAGAGCTAGCAGGTGATTAGCTTAGTTTAGAAAAAAGACAGGAAACAGGAGGCAGCTTGTTTGGCTCTGAACAGACATGAAATTGGCATCAATGTTCTTGTCTCACTCTCAGCAAGAAAGTCAAAAATGTTGAACTATCCCTTAACCACAATGTTATGCAATAAAGAATACGGCATCCTATTTGGCATCTCTTGTAGGGCAACCTGACATTCGGGGTGGACGGTGACGTGACCTTGATAGAGAACACAAAGCTGGTGTCTGTGATCAGGGAGCTGCTGTCCACCAAAGAAGAAAATGTGGAGAAGGCGCTGCTCTACCGCACTGTGGCCACTGGTCGAGACGTCATCGAAAAACAGCATACGGCACAAGAGGCCAGCTACGGACGGGACGCTCTAGCCAAGGTTATTGTTGGGAAGATAGAAAATTACATGTTGTCTGTGAAGCACTTCCTCTATAGTGGATCGCACATAAAAGAAAAAGAAACACAACAGCACTGGCTTGCTGATGCCTGCAGGGTTGTGACATTTCGCTAAGTGCTTGGCGATATTTTTACTGCAATTCACACAAGCATGAGTCACAATGTTATGACTCCAGACAGAGGCTGGAGACTGTGGAGGAAGCAATGTATGTAGGCAGATTCAGGACCAGCACTGTGGGCTGCGAACAAAAGTCTGACTCACTGATATTTTGACATTTCACCCTCAGCGGTCCATCTGCAACTGTTCATTTTCATGTGTGCTAGACTACTCTGTGCCCTTGAGCAAGGCACTTGCTCGCCAGCTGCACAGCAAATTAGTCTAGTACACACACACTGACTCCAAAACTAACATTTTGTCATCCTCAGGCCATGTATGAGCGTCTGTTCTGCTGGATTGTGGGACGAATCAATGACATCATTGAGGTGAAAAACTATGACGCCAGAGTCCACGGGAAGAACACAGTCATCGGGGTGCTGGACATCTATGGTTTTGAGATTTTCCAGAACAACAGGTTTGAATGAGACAGAATATTCCACCGATGTAAAAAGCATCAGAACATCTGCATCCTCACAAACTCCAAAGAGAGCGACAAGGGGATTTTACTCAATTACACTTGTTAGAATTGTGGAAAGAATTTCAAAATTACTGAAAATACTTTTCTAAATTGTTCTAATCTAAGCCATAGCCCTACATTTTAGACAACTTTGATGTAGAAAAATGAATCTGATGTACCACTTTAAACTGAGTGGTGAGCACACATGCATATTCACGACCTTACTATTGTATTTTATTGGTTGTAACACACAGCAATGATCACACCTCTCTATATCGAGTTAGAAATGTAAGTGGTTGCATCCATAACAGAAGATGACATTCATTCTCCTCTGTTTCTTGTGCTGTAGCTTTGAACAGTTCTGCATCAACTACTGTAATGAAAAGCTACAGCAGCTTTTCATCCAGCTGGTGCTGAAGCAGGAACAGGAAGAGTATCAACGAGAAGGCATCCCCTGGAAACATGTATGAAAGGATATTTTTGTTCCTACTGTGTTTAATTTATTTGCTTTATGGTTGGGGGGGGGTATGTGTTTTCATTTCCAATGCCATCTTTGGGGCTAATTTTTCAGTGGACACTGGACTTCTCTCAATCTTTTCAAATGGTACAGAGCAAAGTTCAATAGCTTTGGCTTTGTAGAGTCAATAAACTACTGCTACGACTACTTTAATTTACATGCTTGTCAAAGTAAATAGCCTACTGTATATCTTATCTTAACACTGTGTCTTTTATCCTCTGTGTCCTTTGTTGTTAGATTGATTACTTCAATAACCAGATTATTGTGGATCTGGTGGAGCAGCAGCATAAGGGCATCTTCTCTGTGCTGGACGAAGCCTGTATGAATGTGGGCAAAGTCACGGATGAGGTTTTCCTCCAAGGACTCAATGGAAAGCTGGCCAAACACGCCCACTACACCAGCCGCAAGGTAGGAAACACTAAATACAGATCTGACGTATTGTAATTTTCACAGTACTTATTTTAAATACTTAGTTTTTTCTCTGTAACGGCATAATTAAAACTTCTCTACCTCTAGAGGACATGACTTTAGCTGCACAGTTTCCACTTTTACTCCACTTTTGCTGATGTCAAAAATCCAAATGCCTAAATAGCTTTCTTGACGTGTTTATTTGGGTTTGAATCTGGACTCTCCCTAGAATTTCTTTTCACACTTGTGTGAATTACATTGAATTTACAATATTAATAATTATTAATACTACTAAAGACAGAACAATTACAACATAATTAATAATTTAAGTCATTATCAAGCATTCGTTTATGGTTCTAGCATCTCAAATGTGAAAATTTGCTGCTTGTCAGTATCTTTATATTGTGAACTGAATACTTTTGGTTTTGGACTGTTGGTCGGCTCTTAATCACCTTAAGATCAAAGTAATTATGGGTGGCATTTCCCAGTATCTTCTGACATTAAATTGACCAATTGGACACCACAATTAATCTATTATTGAAAAAATACTTAATATTAAATATATATAATATTATCATATTAAAATATAATAAAAAAACATAATTTGGTGCTGCCCTAGTCTCAATGCTGAATATATCAACATAAAATTAAATATAAGCAATATAATTTTTTCACATATTCATGGCATAACATGCAAATATAATTAAATGAGCAGAACAATAAAATGAACAATTATTTCTTATGTAAACATCAAGCAATATATCAGATTCTGGTGGTGCAGGATGATGCTGTAGTAACTTGAAGAACACCAGAGGGCAGATGACACCATGCAGTAAGTAACCATTAGCGCCCGAGACAAGAGTCTGAACATGATCCTGTTAGTTTTAATAATCAGGAAGGCTTACAATCTAATTCACTCTAATGGCTTGTACGGGCAGACTAAACATAAGCCAATTTACTTTGCTAACATCCACAGTTTCTGTTTGGGATCAGATGACTTGGATAAGTTGAAAGTCACTCATCATCCCTGATCTAGGGTCAGTGTATTTCTGGTCTGTGCAGATGTTGAACATATAAAAAAAAATGTTTAGGACAGCTGATAAGTAGACTTCAAACCACAGCAGTGTTTTTAAATGACCACAGTTTTCTCTACTGCCACAAGGGGGCAACAGCTGTCCAAGAGAGCAGGCAGGAGTCTGACTCAACACTTTGCACAAGTGATGTCACTGCCAGCCAATGGGACCTTGTGGAGCTGGTGCTCTGCTGTGTTAGAATGGGTGTTGGTAGAAGGAGGCATGAAGGGAGGTGAAAGGGATGTGTTTGCAAATTTATGAGGAGAACCAAGCAGAGAAACAGAAAACTGGTGAAAAGAGAGGGAGTATGATGCAGAAGTCATATGTAAACATCTGTGTACTCTACATTTCTGGTACTTGTGCAGGAGATCAAAATACTTGAAGCAACAGGCCACTTTGGGGGGGGAGAATAAAAGGCTTCAGCGGCTTCCAGGAAACTACACATTCCCATGCGATGCAAAGAAAGAATATTGAGCCAACCCAATGGGCACTGAACCCTGCAGTCACTGTTGCTCATTAAAGTGAATAAAGTGACAAGGGAACTGTGAATAAAGCAAGGTTAAGTCAAGATGGGGTAAGATTGTACCGTGCTGCAGGGTATATTGATTCGTGGAGCTTCCCTTCGCTACCATCATCTTGGAGTCAATAAGCTCCCTGCTGTCGCCCTTCTGCTGGTGCTCCTCTGGCAGCAGACTTGAAAAGAAATGAAGGGTTGAAACTTACAGTGATCCAGCTGTTACTTCCTGGAACCGATATCGGTATGAATCAATATAAGCCAGGGATCTTTTTTTTTCTGTGGTGTCTGGAGCCCTGTTGCCAGGCAACATTATCATAATGGACTTTTTGTCAGGAAGTAGTGTGAATTGGTGGGGGCTTTAGTAGATCTCCAGGGCATTTGGGGGATAGATAGTGTGTATTACCATTTAAATTAACAGTCACGAAAGTTAATTTGGAAAAGAGTGCATAAGAGACAAGGCTTTCGTGTAACTTTTAGCCAAATCTACTGGGGCAAAGGGACCCCCCCCCCCCCATTTAGCATTTATAAGCACTAAATAACCATTTGTGGTGTGGTTTAAAGCACACTGTTTTGTTGTGGACATTTGCGTGATTAATGCAGTATTTTTTAGATTGTTACACCTATGTCATTCATTATCTGACAGCCTCCACTGATGGGTGGTGTTGTAATTATATCTCCTCACAACAACAATGAAGTGTTTATAAACCGTTTATTAAATGTTTTGATACTGTCTATACATTTTAAATAGGGTGAGTTAAGGTGAAGTGTCGCTTATGTACAATAGAATTATGTGTAGTCTCAATTAAATTTTTGTACAAAATAATACAAAAATATGAGTTGCATATGAGAAGCTATATTTAACTTCTTTCATTTCCTAAACATTTTTTTCATTAGATTGATCCTGATTTAACTGTTAGCTTTAACTTCATGAAAATATACTAAAAAGTGAAGTATATAGGTTTACATATTTGTACACATGGTCCTGATTCCTTTTCTAAAGCTATTAGAATAGGAAAATGTACTCTTAGCATTAGATGTGCTTTACTGGATTCATGCAGTGAACACAACAGAGCCACATGAATTGTGTGAAACAACGGGTCCATCACAAGAATAAGCTCCTTCTTGTGGTGATTGAATATTGCCTGTGGACAGATGTTTTTGCACATTGATTGATATAATTAATAAACAACTCTTTAATAGTTATAGATTCCAATATGACGTAGCATTGGAGTCTCAACATCAGATAGATTTGTTGTTCTAGGTTAAGGCCAGCTAAAGATGACCTAAGAGGGAAACCTACAGGAACTAGGGGGAAGACAGAAACATAAAAGGGACCAAAAGATGTTATCCTTCAGATTTAGTGTTTGCATTTGATGACTTCACATGTTGTGTGCCGGCACTATATCTCCTTGTCTGGGTCTTCATCAGTCTCCAAAACCTCTTCACACCTGAACCTGGCTCACAATATTTCTTCAACACTTGGCACCACTTTGTGGTCATAGACATATTTGCAGTCTGTATAAACGCCCTATGATATTCTTATAGTAGAGACTGAATGCACCTATTAATGAGTGAAATGAGTAGATGCTCAATGGAGACTATTTATTGTTCTTTGTGTGAAATCATAATAAAGCAAAGCTTATGATGGAACACATGGTTTATTCTATTGCACTTGCACAATATGAAATTATGATGAATATAATTTACAAGTGTGTGCGATGTATACCAACACAAGTAATGTAATGTTACTTGTGTTGATATACAATTTATATAACACCCACTTCTCAGGTGTAGAGTCCTAAAAGTGTACTTTCCTAGTCTTTACTTACATTACATTCCAAAGAAGGGTTTGTTTAAGTTCAGGATTGGATTAAGACCTTGAGAAAGCTGAATTACTCTCAGCCAAATAAAAAAGAGAAAAGGAAATACTCTTTCTGTATATTAATGTGACCCAAAATAGACAGCCTAAACCACACTCATGTTGCAAATTAGCTCTTGGGGAAGTTCTGAAAATTTCAAGCCTGTAAGGGTACAAAGTGTAAGCGAGCTCTGCAGACTTTAACACCCACTGTTGCTCTCCAGCCTCACATAGCTCACATCTCCTCGAGTCTGTCTGCCAGGATAAAAGTGTGAAGGTGGGAAAAAAAGTGCCTGAGAGACGTTGCACAGGGAGACTGGGAATTAAATATGAGAGGAAGTGAGATATGCACATCAAGGGAGAGAAAAGGGTTGAGACATGTAGAGAGGAAGAACAAAACCAGGGCTAGAAATACAGGAAATTATGATTTATGTAGCATCTGTAGTAGTGGTATATTTTAATACATTTTAAGGCTCCAAATATATAATGTGAAATGGGTCGCTTGTAGTGACAGACCCACCGAGAGTCACTCAAATCTGCAGTGTGTATTTCATTGTTTTTGTTCTAATCCACAAACTTCTCTCTCATCAACCTTATTCCCAGCAGCAGCAGCAGCAGCGAGCAGCTGTTTTCAAGTGAAATGCGGTACTGTTCAAGTAATATAAGTGAATATTAGACTTACATTCATCAGGTAGCCAGAAACATGGCTCCTATATACTGTGCTGTGTGTGCATTTAGAAAATTCCCAACTTTTACGCCCCCTCCCCAGTGGTAGGATCTAAAAAGACACTGTGGAAGTTGTTAGTTGTTGTTATAATGACATAAAAAAATCTTCACACAGCTTTAATGAAAAAGAAAATGTCTACAAATACCTCGTTCATCGTGGGACTTCTGGGGGGAAATGTCAAGTAACCATTGGGGTGGATGGATAGATACTTTATTCATCCCTGAAGGGAAATTGCAGTAGCAGACATTTACATGAAATAACAATAAAATAGTTTCAAAACATACACAACATGAGGTAGGTTAAAAAAATACAATTTACAAATATATATTCACACAAACTACTATATACTACTTTAAATAAATAGAGTAAAAAGTTAATCTAGTGTAACTAAGCTACGTTCCACAGAGAATTATTTGAAAATTTGGGGAAGAAATCAGACCTACTCTCAAGATGATTTAGCACAAACATAAAGCAACTTGTGTTACTTTATAAAGCAAAGTTCTGTAGCTTGACAAAAACAATCTCAGCCCAAGGTTCAATTCAGTCTCCAAGTAACTCCATCTGCTGAGGAAGGACACAAGATGTAGTTGAAAGCTTTGGAAACAACAGCTCCAAAATAAATTGGACCTTTTTGTTACGGCTGCCACCAGGTTGTAACAACCTTTTTATATGAGATTTTTTGTCAAGCTGCTGTTTTAAAAGTCAAGAATGGATCTTGAATCTCTCACTGCCACAACCACAAAATCGAACTATATATATTGAATATTATCAGTTTCCGCTTTAGTGTTCAGCACTACTGCCAAGAATTGAAAAGACAAAAAAGAGAGCTGCATAGGAAGAGACTGAGTCAGAGATCTATTCTAGGAGATGTTCCTGTAACAGGATCTGTGCGTTTGTCTGCGGTGATGTTCTCATACTCCTTCCAGTACTGAATAATGCTTGACTCTGTTGTCCACATGTCTACAGCACACACACACTGTCCTTGCTGTTAACCCTGCCCATTCATTCATTCACTAGATACTGCGTGAGCACAGTAAATTTACACCACACGCTCACGTTTAATGACACATGGCTGTCCTAGCGTACAAAGCATTTTTACACGCACATAGACGAACATTTTGCCACAGTCCTGAAAAGACCTGATAAGAGATCAAAAGCAGAAGGGAAAGGAAGTAAGAGGAAAGAAAGTTTATATTACTAGCAGATGCACAGCGTTGTGGCTTCTAAACTGAGCTTTCACATCTCAATATGTCATGTTGCTTTGCAGTCTGGTGATGAGAAATTCTTTTTATTGGCTTCCAGGCTTCTCAGCCTTGTTATGAATTAATCAGGCGATTTTGATGCATGGCAGCCACAGGCTTGTTTACAGAGATGTCTTACCTAAAGGGAAACGCTTGAATCTGATGTGCTGTCGGATGATTCAGTATGATTTTTATATTTTTTTTTTTTGTGTGTGTTGGTGCAGTAAAATCCAACTGTCTCCAGTTGTTTTCTATCAGGTTGTGTTTGCTGCTTGTTTCATTACACTGAAATCTAACTAGTTTCATAAATGTTTTACTCTTGTTGGCCTAGTGGCAACAAACTGCGTACGTCTTTACTTGAGTCATTCAGTGTGCTATTCTGTTTTAGGTCATTGCACCACAACTAAACTAGCTGGTGACAGTATGTCTTATTGTAGCTTTTCCACTGTGCCGTAGAGCTCCATTGTTGTCCAAAAACTCTTAAAAGCGCGTTCTTCTGCCTCCATTATGCGTGTAGATGCACAGATGTACAGCAAACTAAACACATAAGGTTTAAGACAGCAGTTGGCCTTTGCAGTTTTTACTTAATTGTCCCGATCTGTCTTGGATAAAACACAACAAATTCAATGATATTAAACACAAATCAGATAAGAATAGACACAAGAGTTATATCAAATGTGTTAATTAGTACAGCAACAAGAAAGATTGATTCACTAAAATGTAGACTAATTGTCAAATTATCGATAGTACAAGACAGTGTTCCATCTAGTTAATTGTATATTTATATAGAGTAAAATACCTAACACCAACAGTTAGCCCAACAGTAAGTTAGCAGTTGTTTAGTATGTTGTATTAGCAACACATTCGCTTCAGACAGCTAGCATATTGGCTAGCATGCTGAATTAGCATCTCAAACATCTTAAACTGTAACTGTGCCAGTAGTGGTTGCTAGTAACATATTGTTCAACCCAAAACTAAAAACACATCAATGAGCCACAGTGTTGCACTGACACTGTCTAAAAGTTTTGGTTTCACAGCCCACAAATTTACTGTTGTTGTTCAATCTCACTGCTCTCATGAGGGTTGCTTTCAGCCACAGAAGGCATTTGAAAAGTTCGCAATATCAGTTTTATAAGGGGGTAATACAGTATAGCCTATGTTGCCCTCAAGTGGCAAACAAATTTGTTATTGCAGGTTTAAATCTTTAGTTGGTGTCTTCAGTAGGAACAAATGGGAGGAATTTGGAAGGGAAGTCCGAGTCTTGAGAGAAGGAAAAACACATTGTTGGTTTTGTTGGTTTGATGGGATTTGTAATCAAATCTTAGCTGAAGTGTCAACGTGTTTAGCTGTAAAAGCTTAAATTTCTGTTTACTTCTACTACTAGATGGTTACAGTCCTCCCTTTCTGCTCATGTTTGATTTCTGTGCCTTGTTGTGTTATACAGTACTCACCTCCTTCCCTCCCTTTTCTCAACACTCCCCGTTCTCTCCTCGTCACACTGTATGCTTCTTTGATTTTCCCAGATGTGCTTCTTGTTTTTTGTTTTACTCTTAATCATTTGCTGACACAGTAGTTCCTTTTGGAGCAGCCATCACGGCAGCTTCATTTCCTGCCTCTCCCTAAACTGTCTTGTTTTTTTTCTCTTTCACAATCCCTGCCTCAATAACTCTTTGTTGTCTTTACTTTCTTAATCACTTTGTTCTCAATGTTCTCATTTGCATTGAAATGTACTTTACCTAAGTGTCTCAGCACGTTGCATGCACAGGTGCATGCGTGTGTACATGCGTGTGTGTCCTCTGCCTGCTGCCACAAGTATGAATGCATGTTGGGGGTCTGTGCTGGTAAAGTGGTAAAGCTTTCATAGGACATGTGTTGGTGATGCTTATCACAGTTTATTAGCTCCAGGGGAGGCACAAGGTCAGCAGTAGCAGCAAGGACGCATGGAGAAGTCTAATTGATGTGTGCAAGAACATGAAGCAGTGGATATAATAGCCAGCAGTTCAGTACAGAGACAGTTTGACGGGTGTTATGTGAGATGTACTCATATCTGGCGAGAATGAGGGTGTAACTTCAAACTCAGTGTTTTAATACCCTGACAGCTGCCAGTCAGTGCATTGGGCATGAAATGCAAAATCCATATCCTCATCTGCCGCCTGGATAAGCTCCAGTGGTACCCACTGTGAGTTCTTGACAGGTTTGGAGACCGTCAGACGCTGCTCATCGGGGGGTCTTGGCCGTGCCCTTTTAGATGGCTGTTCAGTCCAGGGGCTAGAGAGAAGGAGGGCACAGGTGGCAAACAGGATTGTTGGAAAAGTGATTGCAGGAGGTGTTGGAGAGAGAGGAGTGGATAGAAGTTAGGGAAGGTCAGGCTGAGGTTAGAGTTCTTTTTTACTGGGAGTGTCAAAATAATCAATGTATGTGGACAACAAAAAAAACAACTTGATCTACCAGAGAGAAATCGACTAGCCGACGCGATTGTTCGTTTGTTCAGAGAGATGGTTTAAATGTTTTTTTATTTCTTTCACTTCTGAGGGCCTTTTGTTGAACCTCATGGCCACATGTTGCCTGAGTATACTACTAGATTATACAGAATAGGAGGCAAGGAAAAAAAACTAGTAGTTGCGTTAATCTGTCTTTTCTGTGAAAACAGCTAAAGCTAAAGGTGAAAATGTTGTGCAGAAGCATCTTGTCACAATGTCACAACACCGGGTGTCGTTACGGGGTGTACCTGCGACTGTCAGTCCACCATGTTCTTGTTATTCTGTCTCTCGCCTTCTCACCTTGTTTCTCCTTCTGTTCGCAGTTTTGCTGCCTGTTTCCATCTGCAGCTGAGTCTAATGTATGTGTTCCTGTCACCCACCCTACCTGCTCTGTTCTGCTTTTGTCTTATTATATTTAATAAAAAAAAGTCCCTTCACCCTCGTTGCTTCTGTGTACTTCCTGTTCAAGCAGCTTGTGTCACCATGCCCCTCTTTTAACTCAGTCTAGTGCCCCTCTTTTAACTCAGTCTAGTTTCAGTGTCTCACTGTGCCTGAAACCTCTTTCTATCTTCTCAATTAATCTATTGATTTGGCTATCTGGCAATCAGTAATTCTACTACAGACAATCCATTTTCAAAGGAGAAGAAGGTGATATGAAGGTTAAGATGGCTGTAGAGTACTGCATTATTTCACCATTGCAGCTTTTCACATCTGAAAATATTTCTTTGTTGACTTAGTCCATCAAATAGATGTATGTAGAGCAGAAAACAGTAGTTTACAAATGTATTAGTCCAACAACAGAAGACGAGACAACTATATTGGTTATTAATTGTTTAAAGTCATTTTTATGCAGCAATGTTGGTTCCAGCTTCTTAAACGTGAGGATTTGCTGCTTTTCGCTATCTTATGTGATTTCAAATTGAACATCTTTGGGTTTTTCTTCATCTTTGGGACCGTTGGTCGTACAAAACAAGCAACCTAATGATCATGTTCACCGTGGGCTTAAGGACATTGTGAATCTCGGCATTATCAAACAAGATTTTTTCACTGTGGTGAACATTATAATAGAGAAATTAATCACTTAAATAGTCATGCTACTGGTACTTTGTTGGTCCTGTTTGCTGAATTTGCTCTTTCTTAGCACTATCCCTGCTTTACGTTCATTTGGTGGTACACGTGAAGCTGCTCAGCATAATCACTGTGTTTTACAGCCTGAATTAGCACTTCATTTCTTCTGGAGCAGCTGAGCTTCAAGTGTATTGCCCTAGAGTTATTTTTTAAAGGAAGAGCAATTAAAAAAATGTCTCCCTGCAGATTTTAGCTGCTGGTTTGACTGGCAACCATTAAGTTTCTATTCTAACTGTCTAAGCTTTAGGCTATAATTGGCTGCTATCAATCAAAAGCAGATTTCTGAAAAAAATGACGAGGAAAGGAATTCACAGTGACTAAAATAAGGATGAATAATTTAAGAAAATTGAGTTTTATTTTCTTTTAAAAAAGTGTAAGTAGAAGTTATAAATAAAAAATACTGTAATACTTTTATAACCAGCAAATATACTTTAACTGTGAAGAACTAATAATACATTTACAAACATAAAAAAAAACAACTGTGATAGAACTAATAATTGATTTACCCACTGAAAAATGTGTCTAAAAAACGTGTCGGTGACATTTCTGTAGGGTCTAAGATGATGTCTTGAATTCTTTTTTTTCCATCCAACAGTCCAAACCAAGAGATATTTAATTTACAATGATTCAAAACCAGGATAAGCACATTTACAAACCACCACATTAAATAAATGACCTAAATTATTGAAATGTTTGTTTCTGATAGTCATTGACCAATTGTTTTAGCACTAATATTGTGTCGTGGAATAACTATGCCCTTGCTGTATGTTATAATATCTGAGGAATAAATGCTGTAAAACAAATAGGTTTGATAATTATCGGTACTCGACCTGCTCCGCCTCCTACTGCTGAGTATTTCTTCTGAATTGAAAGTCTTAAGTGCATCTGTCTCTCCTGTTGGTTCATGTTTACATTCCCCACTTCCTCTTCTCATTATTCTGACCTTGTTCTGTTTCTATTAGTGCCTCCTCCTCCCCACCCCCCCACCATCACACCATCGGTCGTAACATTAGGCTAAATCCCAAACAAGGAGGAGGTGCTAATAATGAAGCTGCCAAGATGTATGTGTGTGTGTGTGTGTGTGTGTCTGTGACTGATTGTGATGGATGAGGGGCAGTGCGGCTTCCAGCAGATGCAGTCTGTCTGTCTGAGAGTGCATCTGTTTGTCTTTCTGTTCTGTGTGTTTGTGTGCATTCATGTATGGGCTTCCTTTCTAAGATTTCTCCCCAGAAAAAATGTGTGTGTGTGTGTGTGTGTGTGTGTACGCTTAATTTCCAAATAAATTATCTGCTACACTTGAGGCAGTCAAAGAATTTAGTTTTATTGCTCATAAGGTAAGAGTCCACCCAGGCTTGAAATTAAGACCTTGAGTATTGGGATCTTGTTGAGATGGTGTTGAAGACACTAAATTATGCAGCAAGGTATTTTCAGAAAGTCTTGATAACTGTGTACTGTCTTTTTTAATAGCGTCTTCTTGCCTTTGTTTGCCGAGCACATAACTGTTAATAACCAACATAGCCAATAAAAACTTCAAAGAATATTACTGGAAGCATTTCAGTGCTTCAGTAGGTTTTTAAAGTGCTAGGGAGGTAAATAGTTTTGTGATTTCACTGAGGAATTTCACTTGTATCTGTCAGAGATTTACTGTGGGGCCCTGTGTGGGTTTTGGTTCGGCCTTTTGAATCTGAATCAAGGCCGACTGTTTCATTGAGATCTCTGATGTAAATCTGTCCGTTTGTGTGATGTTTTTATTGTTTGCAAAATTTCCCCTCATACGAGAATGTTCCTTCTTACATTGTCTGAGAGTGTGTGTATGTGTGTGTGTGTGTGTGTTTGTGTTTGTATGGGTTTGTGTCTGAGAGCACTGAACCATTGGATGAGTCATTCAAAGTCTTTCACAAAGACCCAAAGTAATGGAACACACTGTATTGGCTCAATGGACGGAAATAGCATCTAGGTAAAAGGCAACGTGGCTGCAAAATTTTAATTTTTTGGCTGTGTTTATCTTTTTTGTTTCCTTCTGTACCAGTCCAGTTTAGCTGTTTTTGGGCGGCGCAGTGGTTAGCACTGTCGCCTCACAGCAAGAAGGTCGTGGGTTCGAACCCCGGGTGCCCTGGCCTTTCTGTGTGGAGTTTGCATGTTCTCCCCGTGTCCGCGTGGGTTCTCTCCGGGTGCTCCGGCTTCCTACCACCATCCAAAAACATGCAGGCTAGGTGTCTCTAAAATTGCCCTTAGGTGTGAGTGTGAGTGGTTGTTTGTGTGTGGCCCTGTGATGGACTGGCAACCTGTCCAGGGTGTACCCCGCCTTTCACTCGATGTAAGCTGGGATTGACTCCAGCCCCCCGTGACCCTGTATGCAGGATAAGCGGTTGACGATGGATGGATGGATGATAGACTGTTTTTTTTAAATTTGGTCAGAGCCAGACTAGCTGTTTGACCCTGCTTTCGGTCTTTTTGCTAAAACTCTTGAACTAGTCCTAAAGATTTCCTTTAAATAGAACCAAAGGGCCATTTAAGGTCCAAAGCTGCACAAGGATGTCCACATGCTTTTGGATATATTTTTATATCTGTCTGTCCTTTGGTATATGTTTTAACATCAGCATGTAAGGGGAGTTTTTTCTCCTCTTTGTTATCTGTAGACTCAATCTTGCTGCTGTTCCTGTTCTCCTGGCCTTCTGTTCTTATACGCCAATCACTTCTATCTCTTTGGGATTGTTAAGAGAGCATGGGATACCTCTCTCCACTTCAGTCTCCCTCTAATCTCTGATGTTAGAGTGATACTTGTAGTGAAACACACACACACACACACACCACTTCACTCTACTCTGTACAATTCATCACAAACTTGTCACAGGCAGCTTTGCAGATGTGGATGAAAAAGGAAGCCTGATCGTGCTCATCAGAAGCTGTTTCAAGACTATAGCAGGCCCTCTCTGCATTTCCATTCATGCTTCTTCCCTCCCTGCTCTTCTGCTAACTGGCCTATAAACAGGCATCACACCCTTTTTGCTTGCACTGTTTCTTCCCATCAAACTATATTTACCTCTCTCTTCCTATTCATCATTCCTTGTCCCACCGTCGCTGTTGTCCCCATTCTTAAATATATTTATCACGTCTTGCACATTCCTTTCTGTCTTACAGAAAATAGGAGGGGTAGGAGAAGAGCAAGCGGTAGTAAGACTATATCCACCCTGGCAGTGTCTGTGTTCTCCGCATCATTGCATCTGTGCAGTAGCTCTGGCTGTTTTGCAAATAACTCTTAGCGTGTGGTTCAACCTGTATAGAGTAATTAAAAATAAAAGGTACTTAAGAATGAAATTCAATTTAGCACACTTTTCCGAGATGGACTATTTACCAAAACCGGTTCGATGTGGGCAAGCCACACATGCAACTTCAGGGAGGTTAAAACAAACAGCTCCTTATAAATGATATTGAAGCCAGATTTATAGCCAGCATTCATTGGGGATGGCGTCTCCTCCTCTGCCCCAGGGTACTTGTCGTATTTGTCACATTTGATTAGAATTTGACACCTTATTTTTACATGTCTTCTAAAACATTTTTAAGTAATAGAGCTGTAGACTTGAGACTTATTCTATTACTGTGCAAGAGGAACAAGAGTGTCTGATGAATCTTTGGAACCTGCATGAGGAACAAAAAACTTCACGTTTCAATGAAGATTGTGTTGTTGTTGTTTATTTTAAGTCTGTCATTATTAATAGTAGTAGAGTATTGAAATGGTAGATGATTATAAATATTTAGGAACAATGACAAAACTGAGACTTTTAATGTGGACACAGATATATTTGTCCTCTTCTACCACTCCTTTGTGAAAGCATAATAACTTTTTGTTCCATTGCCTGGTATTTCACATTGTCAGTGACATCATAAGATAGTTAACATGTCCAGTAAGATTGCTGGAGAACAGCAAACTAGCATGACGATTACCTGCGAGTCCCGATTGGTGAGGAAGGGGCACGCGATTATTAGAGATGTATCACATCCTCTATTTGGCGAGTATAAGCTGTTACCATCAGGCAGACGGTATAGGGTGCCATCCCTCTGAACCAAGTAGATAATTTGTGCCTACTAGTATCGGATTTCTTAACAAACAATGAGATAATAAAACAGAGCTTAATGTCGGGCAGCTGCACCTTAGTATAACTTGTATAGCACTCGGGTGATGTTTAATAATAATAATAATAATAATGCATTACATTTATATAGTGCTTTATCATGGAAACTCAAAGTGCTTCACAGTGAAGTTGCAGGACTCATCTCAACTACCACCAATGTGTAGCACCCACAATGGCAGCCATTTAGCACCAGAACGCTCACCACACAGCTTGAGGCAGAGAGGGGGGGAAATAGCGGGATGATTAGATGGTGAAAGTAGGTAGGGAATTTTTGCCATGACACCGGGGAACCCCCTACTCTTTGCAACAAGTGTGGTCTTTAATGACCACAGTCAGTCAGGACCTCAGTTTAACATCTCATCTGAAGGACAGCAAGCTCATACAGCAGTGTCCCCATCACTGCGCTGGGGTATTGGGATCTTATTATTAGGACCAGAGGGAACACTGCCCCCTACTAGCCCACCAACACTTCTTCCAGCAGCAAAGTGGTTTTCCCAGAAAGTCTCCCATCCAGGTACTGGCTAAACCCACACCAGCTTAGCTTCAGTCATTCAGCAGTAGCAGGGTTTACATTGGTATGGCTGCTGACTACATGTTTGTTGACAAAGCAGTTTTGTGGCTGTTAGTCTGTTGATGTTGTTGGTCTGATGTTTGCTGTATGACACACTATGAATTTCCGAAAGGGCTAATGGATGTATATCTGTCTGTTCTGAAAAATGTAATTGCTCATTTGATCTGCCAATTTCTGTCTGCATCATCCAACTCTTCCTCGTCTTGCAGAGCATATTAATCTCTTCTGGCTGAAATGCAACTTTACTGATGTTGTGTTTTCAGTTTAAGATTTTATCCTTTGAATTATGGCGTGTATGTTAATACATACATTTTGATATATATATACATACATACACATCATGTGCATAATATTCATGTTACTTGGAACTTCTTAACGGGGTGTGTGATGTGTGTCAGGTGCCAGGAAGGCCTTGCATAACCACACACATATTAAATATTTAAATTATTAAGTCTATGCATTTAAATCAACCATGTAAAAATTTTAAATGCTGTGTCATTTTATTGGTCAACATTCAGAGGCCAGATGACGACTCTTTGTGTGATTTGTCATGTTTACAACAAAGAGTGTACCTCACAGGTCTGGCAGCAGCAAAATACCTGTTTGCTGTTTGCTGGAAGATCCCTCATATATTTAACAACATGTTTAATCAGAACGAAGGGCAGCCAGAAAACATGGAGGCAAAGGCAGATATATTTTTAAATGTGGTCTGACTCACTGCTTTCTGTCTGTCTCTCTCTGCAGCTCTCACCGACTGACAAGAGCTTGGAGTTTGACAGAGACTTTCGCATCAGGCACTACGCAGGAGATGTGGTGTAAGTATCTTAAAGTTTTATTAATTCAGGAAGAACTTACTGGTGATTCATGCCCTTTTTTCACATTTGTACATTTTTACATATTCATGCCTCAGTGCTGAAGCTACTCTTGGCCACTCCAAAAGCAGATGGGAGTTTGTTTTGGAGATGTGGGAGCGCCACTCCTTCACACTTTATGACTAGATTTTGACCAAATAGTCTTTTCATAGCCCAGGTTTCTTTTTTCTTTTCAACCCAGCTGTAATGTAACAATGTCTATGCAGACTCCAGGCTCAAAGAACTGGTTAATATCACCAATATAAATCTGTCAACCACAGTACAAGAATAATGAAAAGTATTTATTTACAGTACATAGCTGTAAAATTTTGACTAAAAGGCCACACGATCATCTTGACTTTAACTTTATGTCTCTTATTTTTGGCTGTTTGAACACACAATTGCTTGAGGATTTCATGTAGTTCTTATAAACATTAAAGAGTTACTTAACACTCCCTGAAAATCCTGATTTTGCCAGTGGTTGAACTTCTCATCTTGCTGCAATGATGTACAGGTGTACCCCAGTACACAGTGACATAACTGTTGGGTATACTTACAGGTGCAACAAAGCACACTGACAACATCCATAAGTGATAAAGCGAAACACTGCTTTTTCACGTGGTGTTAAATTATACTTTAAATGGTTGAAATTGCATATATGAATTCTGAAGTATATTCTCTGCGTTGATGTATTGATAAATGGATCCATTTGACGATTTAATTTGATTGACATCGTAATCTGCAGTAGATTAAAATAACAGATTTGACTGACATAAAATAATACCTTTGCACTGTTTTTTTCCTTCATTGATATTCAAAACACACACAAGGTAGGAGAAACTAGCAAGAGACCGTGTGAAATGATTGGCAGTGCCTATTCCAGTTCTGCAGCAGCTTCGAATACTGGATTTGTTTTTTCGGTGTGTGTCAGAGCATTTGATTAATTGATTACTGTCTGGATGTATGAATGAATTTAAACAAATAACCCCAAAAAATTCTGAAGTAAATTGCCTACCCTAGCTTTAATGACTCCAACACTCACACTGGTGCACACACTTAAACATTTAAACGACATCTTGATTGCATGGCGTCCCCCAAAATGACAGAACCACTTTCCAGTCCCCATAGTGCTTGGACACCATTCATATGAATAAATCACACACACTAAGCCCCCAAAAAGTGCTCTCAGGGAAACGTGTTCAGCCCATTTGTGAGGGCTAAGTGTCTGCCACCCAGGGGAGGACTCAGGCGGAGGAGCAAGGCCGGAATGGCAGCCTTGATTGATCCCTGCACCACTTAGACTAGGCACTTACACCATCTCATAGCATGGTGTATAACAGCGCTGTTATTTATAGCAGGTTCATCAATAACAGCACACACAAACTTAAAGCATATGTTAACATGGAGCTATAGCATATTTAGATTTACTCAAACCACAGTTTAGACACTCAGTGGCCACTTTATTAGGTACACTTGTATGCCTGCTCATTAATGCTATTATCTAATCAGCTGTTCATGTGGCAGCGACGCATAAAAGTATAAAAGGATGCAGATCTAGTCAAGAGATTCAGTTGTTCAGACCAAGCATCAGAATGGAGAATAAATATTAAGTGACTTTGACCGTGAAAGGGTTTGTTTGGGACAGGGTGATTTGAGTATTTCAGAAACTGCTGATCCCTCGGGAACCAGAGTGGTGCGAAAAACTAAAAACATCCTGTGAGTTGCAGTTCTGTGGGCTAATACGTCTTGCTAATGAGAGAGATCACAGGAGAAGTCTGGTTTAAGCTTACAGGAAGCAGGCAACCGGTACTCAAACAACCAGGGGTCACAACAGTGCAATGTATAAGAGAATCTGATAGCGCAGTAAACGTTGAACATTGAATTGTATGGACTACAGCATCTGAAGATCACAGCGGGTTCCAAACCTGTCAGCTAAGAACAGGAAACCGAGACTATATTGGCACTGGGACAGATGGCAGAGTCAGAATGTGGTGTTAACAACATGAAGCCATGGATCCATCCTGCCTTGTGTAAACGGTTCAGGCTGGTGGTGGTGGAATATTTTCTTGCCTCGCACTAGACCCCTTAATACCACTGGCCACTTAGTGTAAATAGTTGTTTCAGGATGATTCAGAGTTAGATTTAGATAAAGGTCAAAGTAATCACGTAATTATGACGTTAATGGTTTAAAAGGACAGTATGTTCGAACATAACACACACATGCATTTACCTGCCTCTCTCTCTTCACAGGTACTCAGTGGTGGGTTTTATTGATAAGAACAAAGACACTCTATTCCAGGATTTCAAAAGACTGCTGTACAACAGGTGACTGTACACACTGCTTCAATCCCCTCCCCAAAGTCTTCACTGTGTTCCTTTCAGCACTTTGATTACGTGACGCTCCTCTAGAAAAAAAAAAACAGCACATGGCTTGTACAATTAATCTCCTTTCAGCTCGCTTCTATTCTTCCCCTCCTCCTCTTCTCCAGTCCTCTGGTGTTTTTTTTCTCTGCTGAACATAAATGTGAGGTCTGGCAATTCCTGACCTGTCTAATGTGCATTTTATGATACAAAAGCAGGCTATCTGGACAGCAGCAAGAATTGTTTTAACATGGCCGCTAATGGATTCATCTTAGATTATAACACAAAACTTGCACCTCTTTTGAACCTCTTTCATGATGCCTGATTAATGTTTTAGGGGCAAAAAACACTGAATTGTGATGTGATTGTTAGCTGTTGTAATGTCAACTTATAAAACTCTATCTTTCGTGTTTTTTCTTTGGTATGTCCAGCTCTAACCCAGTACTGAAGGGGATGTGGCCTGAGGGCAAACTGAGCATCACTGAGGTCACCAAACGACCACTGACTGCTGCAACACTCTTCAAAAACTCCATGATCTTGTTGGTGGAGAACCTGGCCTGCAAGGTGAAGAGTCAGGACTGAGAAACCACTTGACAACATTACATCCAGGGTTGTAGTGGAGGCTAAATGCTCTTTACGCACCTCTCAAATTCAGCCCAGTCTTATAAGAGGAGGAGGAGGAGTAGTAGTAGTAGTACAGAGTCACTTTACTCCTGTTTGTGCCCTCAAATTAGGTTCCCTCTCTGAGTTTCTTCTGCCAATTCAAGGCATGTTTCCTTCCCTGCTGGACCATGGTCTCCTCATGTCAGCGCTGTGAACAGCTGCTGTAGTTAACACTATGCAAAATCCAAAAATCCAAAGATAATCATTATGTGATTGGAAGAAAAGCAGCAAATCCTCACAATTGAGAAGTTGCAATCGATTGACTATCATAATAGACTATTAGGAAATAGATAAGTTTTCTGTAGTTTGACAGGTGGATTAATTGCCTAACCATTCCAACTAGTTTAACAAACAGTTTAACCAAGTTTACAACAAAAACTTAGAATACTGTACAACTGGAATAATTGGAAAAGACACCTTAAATCACAAAAAATCTGACATATACTGACATTGTTATCACCCATATATGTCCATACAATTATACAGTGACATACTGAAGGTTAGTGTCATCATTTATGTTCCCAAAGGCTGCACATTTGATTATCTGGGGAGGAGTCTGGAGTAAGATTTTGTAGCATTCTCCACTTTGTTACCCAACAAAGTACAAACTACTCAATGTCCTACTGTACCTCCATGTACAATATGTTCCCCCTCAGATGTCAGTGTAAATAAGAATAAATCATTGGTCAGTCGTGCAGATTAAATACATGTTCAGCTGTTTTCAACACACTGTCGCCCTCTGTAGGAACCCTACTATGTCCGCTGCATCAAGCCCAACGATGTCAAGTCCCCTCTACTCTTCGAGCAGGATCGCTGCCGCCATCAGGTGGAGTACCTCGGGCTGCTGGAGAACGTCAGAGTGCGGCGTGCCGGCTTCGCCTACAGACAAACATACCCTCGCTTCCTACAGAGGTACCCACAACATAAAAATCATTCTAAACACCTTAACCAAGTGATAAACCTTGTTGCAGTGAGTCGTATCTGGCTCCCTTTTAAATGTTTTTATATATTAGGTGGACAACTACCAATTATTTTCTTTATCCATTCATCTGCAGATTAATCTGATGATATATCACCAGAGCCTAAATTGACATCTTTCAAATACCTTGTAGCATCTGACAAAACAGTCCCAAAGAGAGTCAAGTTACTATCATATATGACAGAGCAAAAGGATTTGAGACATACATTTTTCTATTAAAAATAACTTAAACCATTATCAAAACAGTTGAGAGCTGTTTTTCGATCGATAAACTAATAGATTAATCGACTTGAGCTCATTGTGTACAGATGAATCCTATAGATCCAGGTGTTTATTATGGAGAAATAATTTCTATGCCACCTACAGATATGGTCACAGCGAATGGGATTAAGTTCACACAATAAAGACTGACTTAAGAGTACGCTACCAACTACTAAACGTACATCCAAAAGTAGTTCATAATAGCTGCGTTGATACAGCTGTAATGTTACATTTTGATAACCAATGCTGTCTATACCCCTTTAATTATATAAATTAGAAGAAGTCAATGAGTAACACCTCTTCTCTTACCTCGCACACTCTACATTTAAGTGTTCTGCACAAACATGCTAAACACGAGCACTGTTGTTTGGTAACCCTAATCAGCTTGCATCTAATCTAACCTTGCAGCTCATCAATTACATCTCCAGCATCCATTACAGAATAACCCCTTCATCATCATCTTCTTGGTTTACAGTAGTTTTCTAAGTTTCCTGCATGCATAATATTTTTGTCCTATATTTGACCTTGATTAAAAGCGGGCTGGATTGTAAATACTAGAGAGAGGCATTGTTTTAAAACATTGTAATGTGCTGCAAAGATTTAATGTGGTAAAGTAGCAAACAACTACTAGTCAATTACCTGTGTTAATAACTCATGTTTTATTCATATAGAAGCTTAAACACCTGACATTACAAGTCTGTTTACATACCAATTAGCACTAATTGCTTGCAAACAGAGTACCAATAATGGATTTCTGAGGCTGATACCAATATCGATATTTAAGAGGTAAAACAATCTGATATTTCGGGCCAGTACAAATAGAAGTTCTTCACATAATGCATTTAAACACAGATAATTGCATAAAACAGAGAAATGACTTCAAGATGGTTCAAGCTGTAAGTGCAAGGTAGAAAATGAGTTCCTATTTTTTTTACACTGGATTTAAAGATAATCATTAAAAGGTTGGTGCAAGTTATACACTGCTCAAAAAAATAAAGGGAACACTAAAATAACACATCCTAGATTTGAATGAATGAAATAATCTCTTTAATACTCCTTTCTTTACATAGTTGAATGTGCTGACAACAAAATCACACAAAAATTATCAATGGAAATCAAATTTATCAACCCATGGAGGTCTGGATTTGGAGTCACACTCAAAATCAAAGTGGAAAACCACACTACAGGCCAATCCAACTTTGATGTAATGTCCATAAAACAAGTCAAAATGAGTCTCAGTAGTGTGTATGACCTCCCTACAACGCCTGGGCATGCTCCTGATGAGGTGGCGGATGGTCTCCTGAGGGATCTCCTCCCAGACCTGGACTAAAGCAGCCAACTCCTGGACAGTCTGTGGTGCAACGTGGCGTTGGTGGATGGAGCGAGACATGATGTCCCAGATGTGCTCAATTGGATTCAGGTCTGGGGAACGGGCGGGCCGGTCCATAGCATCAATGCCTTCCTCTTGCAGGAACTGCTGACACACTCCAGCCACATGAGGTCTAGCATTGTCTTGCATTAGGAGGAACCCAGGGCCAACCGCACCAGCATATGG
>NC_060163.1:22769489-22795299 GCF_021292245.1 Micropterus dolomieu | reverse complement strand
TGGCAGTCAGGCTACCTCTGGCGAGCACACGGAGGGCTGTGCGGCCCCCCAAAGAAATGCCACCCCACACCATTACTGACCCACCGCCAAACCGGTCACGCTGGAGGATGTTGCAGGCAGCAGAACGTTCTCCACGGCGTCTCCGGACTCTGTCACATGTGCTCAGTGTGAACCTGCTCTCATCTGTGAAGAGCACAGGGCGCCAGTGGCGAATTTGCCAATCTTGGTGTTCTCTGGCAAATGCCAAACGTCCTGCACGGTGTTGGGCTGTAAGCACAACCCCCACCTGTGGACGTCGGGCCCTCATACCACCCTCATGGAGTCTGTTTCTGACTGTCTGAGCAGACACATGCACATTTGTGGCCTGCTGGAGGTCATTTTGCAGGGCTCTGGCAGTGCTCCTCCTGCTCCTCCTGGCACAAAGGCGGAGGTAGCGGTCCTGCTGCTGGGTTGTTGCCCTCCTACGGCCTCCTCCACGTCTCCTGATGTACTGGCCTGTCTCCTTGTAGCGTCTCCGTGCTCTGGACACTACACTGACAGACACAGCAAACCTTCTTGCCACAGCTCGCATTGATGTGCCATCCTGGATGAGCTGCACTACCTGAGCCACGTGTGTGGGTTGTAGACTCCGTCTCATGCTACCACTAGAGTGAAAGCACCGCCAGCGTTCAAAAGTGACCAAAACATCAGCCAGGAAGCATAGGAACTGAGAAGTGGTCTGTGGTCACCACCTGCAGAACCTCTCCTTTATTGGGGGTGTCTTGCTAATTGCCTATATTTTCCACCTGGTGTCTTTTCCATTTGCACAACAGCATGTGAAACTGATTGTCAATCAGTGTTGCTTCCTAAGTGGACAGTTTGATTTCACAGGAGTGTGATTGACTTGTAGTTACATTGTGTTGTTTAAGTGTTCCCTTTATTTTTTTGAGCAGTGTATATCTTCTACCATGGTGGAAAGTTGACTTGACACATGTACTCTACTCAAGTACAGTTTTGATGTACCTCAACATAACTTCAACATAAAAATGTTACTTAAACATTAATAATAGTGAGTAATAAAATCAATAATGTAATATATATAAAAATATAACACCCTCAAAGGGGCATCATGAGTATTATATACATATATATATATATATATATATAAATAAATAAAATTCATTAACTGAATTATATATGAGCTTTATACTCATGTAGACGCAAATGAAATGTAAAACCTCTTTAACTGTAATGAACTATAAAAGACGTTACATGAAGTTGTGTGGCGCAACCCTGTATTATCAACATTAAATAAATTTCTTAATTACCTCCACCATTTATACTTTCCGTACTGCAATATCTTATAGGCTAAACACTGATACAAATATATTTGATATGCTTAAATTGGCTGATCTCTACGGCAGAAACAATCGATCGATTAATTGTCGGCCGACAGAAAATAAATTGCCACTTTTCATAATCGATTAACTGTTTCAGTTGTTTAATCACACATTAATGTCAAATACTCTGTGGTTACAGCTTCTCATGTGTAAAGAGCTGCTGGTTATCAGTGTTTTATATTTTTTAAATTGGAGATCTTAGAGTTTTTCACTGTTGATCAGACAAAAGATGCTCTGCCTTGGCTCGTAACAAGAAGAGACAGAAGAGAAAGAGTCGGGGCTGATGTCAGTCAGATCATGGCTAGACTTTAGAGACTAGCAATAGTCAGACGTGGAGTCTCAAACGTCACCTCATGTTTCCCTGCCGAAGATGATGGGAGCGATGTAGCAGCACTAGTGTCACTGCATCAAGTCTCTCACATCAGATAAGACCCTGAAAGCTTCGCTCACTTATTGCACACATGCTATGTTTATTGTGTAATCGATGAGACCTTAAGCCTGACAGGCTGAATTTGATTAGTTTTTTTAATGATAATTTTTACTATCAAAAGCCCCTTAGTCACGATATATCTCTCCAGAATTTGATAGAAATAGCATAGTAATAATCATAAGATTGTTCTGTCCTAATGATCCATAATATAATTACATTAATCAACACTCCAAAGTAAGCACACACACTTGTATCCTTCCCCAGCTGTCACATTTGCCCACTGCCCTCATAGAACCTATCATGGTGGACGGAGGATTAGGTAATGAGTCTTTTGCATAACATGCTAACTAGTCATCCAACTCTGTCACTCCAGTCCCCCTCGCTAATGCATTTGGACTTGGTATTACATCACAGGATTGCCAATGGGTCATCTGTGAAATGACACAGGGATGCAGTCTGTTAACAAGCCCTGGGATTGTTGCATCTTGGAAGGCAGAGAGTATCACTGCTGTCTTGGAAAAGCCTCATAATCTTGAAGTTTTTACGTGAAATGTAGGTTATTCTGCAGTCTGTAGTTTTTGACATGCGATAAGTTCTTACAACACATTAAAAATTATATAGAAAATGTTGTAAATTAATGCCAATTTAACTGTCACCTTTTTGAATATAAATAATTTTCATTCAGTACCTGTGATAGCATGTCACTGTCAATCCAATGTCAAAGCCATCCTTCTTCCTCCTGAGGAAAGATATTTTTTGTGTCAAAACAACCCACACAAATTACAAGAGCTTTGCTTTTGTTGAAGCGATTACTAATATATAAAGGAATTTTATTGCATGACTGCAGCACAAGCTGTTTCAGGACAAACTCAGCTCTGGTGTCCATCAAGCCTTACATAAAGTTCCTTTATAATAAGCATTCTTAATTTCATCAGTTTTATTATTAATTTTAGTCTCAATGCTATGACTCTTGTAACGGGGCTTCCACAGGTATTAAAAACCATGAGGCCCATATTTCAATCAAATTATGCCATGGAAAAGACCCTTAAGAGCGCAGTTTGACCACTTACCCTCTGCATTGAGCTGTAGGTGCTCTATATAATAAGTAATCCCTGCTGTTCATGTACTAAATTATATGATTTCTGTGGCACCATGCCAGGACCAAAGTCCCAGGCTTGCTTAGTAATTAAGAAGATATATATTTATCCCAAGGCCCACTCCTTCAAATATAATATGATCTGAGGAAAGAGAGACATTTTTTCCCAGTCCAAATAAAAAAAGAGAATCCATTTTAAACAAGCACATAGTACACACATTAATTACAAAGGCTAAGAAATGAGATTCTGGATTTTAAGGTGTACTGCATCATAATAAAATGTAGTACTAACATCATTATGCTATCATTCTCACAAAGACAATGTCTAGCAGGTATAATGGACAAAGTACAGCTGACGCTGATGGGAATATTATTAGTTTTGCAGGTACAAACTAAAGTTTTGTTCAAATAGAAATTTGACCTGATGGTGGAGCTAGATGTAAAGTCAGAGTATCAAGTTATTACAAGGGAATGTGAATGTCGGAACCAAATTTCATGACAATTCATCCAGTAGCTGTCAAGATGTTTCACAAAAAAATCTTAAAAGTCAACCTCACTGTAGCGTTAGATAAAAAGTCAGGGGATTCCCAAAATCAGTAGGTTTCTCGGGTGTCTTTATAACATGTCTTAGCCACAGTGCTAGCCTGGTTCAAAACACTTGTTTCTGTCATCAGTCTGTCATGACGATAACAAAGGCCATTGTCATATGTTTTCACATTTAACAAATTATAAGATAGTATAAATTAACAACAAATTTCATTCACAACACATTGAGAAAGTCGCTGTGTCTAGATTTTAATTAGCCATTTATTTTGTCTTTTATTTTGCTTTGCATTGCTGCATTTCCTGATACGACCACTTCGTATCTCTCCAGATACAAGATGATCTCAGAGTTTACGTGGCCAAACCATGACTTGCCATCAGACAAAGATGCAGTGAAGAGGCTCCTGCAGGGGTGTGGATTTGACCATGACGTGGCCTACGGCAAAACCAAGGTCTTCATCCGCACACCGCGTACCCTCTTCAGCCTGGAGGAGCAGCGGGCTGAAATGGTCCAGAGAATTGTCCTCTTCCTCCAGAAGGTGAGAGTCTGAATTCCTCATGGTAGGGTTAGGAACTCAGATACTGACACTACATATTGACACTAGTTTTGTGGTCTAACCCAAGGGGAATTTATGAAATCTTTGCTTCCAAGTGCAAGAGAGAAAACTATCATTGTCATTGATTACATTTCTTCCTTTTCCTTTTCTTTTTCAACATGTTTTTCCAATCCATAATTTTGTCTTCAATTTGAACCAATGAACCAAATTAACAATATCCTTTTTCAGTATTTGATAATAGTGAAAGAGTTCTTATTTGCAAACATCTGTCATTGTGAATACCTTTGATTACAGTCATCAACAACTATTATCTGATGAGAGCCTTCGAACAAGATCATGATGATGATCTGGTTTCAAAGAGCCTCATTCAAATTCACCAGCACTTGTTTTGCATACGAATAACCTCCGAGACTAGAAAAACTCAAACTCTACTCAAATTTTTATGCAAGTTATACAAGCACTGAGGTATTTTTGGAGCTAATCTAATCTTGTATTATTAGCGTTGGTCTCTTATATCTCTCGGTGTGAATGTCTCTGCCTCTTTTTCTGTGTTAGTTTTCACCCACACAGCTCTTGTTAAATTCTGAGATTGTTTCTGAGTTTTGGGCAGTAATACCAATGCTCTTTGTATATAATTAAGAATCTCTAGCACAATGCAGATTTGTCCTTACATTTTCCTCAAAGCCAAATCCGTTTGTTGTTTCTGGAACAATCCTGATCTTAAATGATCTTGTCGTTGGCCTCTAGAGGCAAAATCTTCCTTACGCATTATATGACTATAATATTAAAGTAAAAATCAAAGTGTCCATTATGGTTAAGACACGTACAATATTCTTCGGTCAAGTTCCCTTCCACATGTCACACCCCCCTCTCTCTTTCTTTTCCAACATTTTCTGTCTGGATCTCTACTGTGTCTCTCAAATAATAAAAAAAAACACCCAAAATATCTCTATCTATAATGATGATGGAAAACAAATCACTCCAAAGGCCTGTAAGGAAGTCTGCCTTTATTATGTTGCTCCACTCATGTCTTCAGGTTTTTGCTTTAATTTGTCACCTGTCTATAGATTATTTAAAAACATATAAATGTCCACAGTTTATAGTAAAGCTTGGGATGACTTGGGTGGGGACACATTTATTTTACCAAGAACGTCCCATTGAGACAGAATCTCTTTTACAAAGGAGACCTGGCCAAGAGGGCAGCGCAGTTAAAAGAGAGTACAAGAAGAATCAGCACAATTAAAATGAAATATAATACAGTACAAAAGACAGGACCTTCAGGGGTCGTACATATAGAATACATACACAGAGTGACAGATGCATACATATAACCAGCATAACTTGATGGATTAAGTATTAAAACAGGTGCATGTATCAGTTGAGATTTCTGAGATCTTTTTTTTGTAGGCAGCCAAAGAGATGAGTGTGCCAAATTTAAGCTTAACCCGGAGCTCAGTCCAAGACCAGGGTCCGTAATAAAACTGACTCCTCTTGCCAGCTTCTGTTCGCAAATTTGGCACCTTTAATTGCAGTCCAGTATTTTATCTTAGATTATATATACTTTGTATGGGTAAAAAACTGTAACCTTCCATGAACGGCCTTGTAGATGAAAACATTCCTGCATGTACCAAGGGATGTCCAATTTACCAAGATATATAAGATACAATGATGTGTCTTATAGTCTGCATTTGTAATAAATCTGAGAGCACCATGATAAAGAACGTCTTTATTTTTATTTTTTGTTTTGTTGGATACTAGTATTGCTCTTTGACCAGTATATAAATGTTTCCTTCGTCTTTTTGATGACGTGCTATGAATATTGATCCCTATTTGTGTGTCTCAGTAGTAGCTAAGGCCGTCATGCGTCAGTGGTTTGATGACCCCTTCAGGCAAGAATGCCAGTGTCTTGGTGTGATAATGGTGCATGCGCTGACATGTGTCAGATCAGCGTGCAGAGCAAAACTTTGTCACTTTGATAGATGGAGAGATTGGCTTGTAAATGTGGAGTACTGTTCCGTCTGGCTGTCAAATTAAGGATACATTATTCAAATAGCCTGGATGCCTCAAAACGCCATCTCTAACTGACAGGTAGCTGAAAAACTGCTGTGTTGGTGTATGTGTATAGAGAGAATGTGCACACTCTGCATACATCATCTGAGCACTTGAAGCGCTACATCCTACACTTGGGAAACCTGTGATTGACACTTAAACATTTTCCCCAACCTGTCATTAGATTAGAATCATGTAGGCAGATTCCTCCACACCATGTTGCTTTCATGTCTACCTTTCTCAAGGAGTATCTCCAGGCGCTCAGACATGAAAGGGTTGTCCATCCATATTAACTCCTGTAGTGGATTGATTGGTTGACCTTTGTATTGATCTGTATGGCCCTTTGCAGGCTCTTCCCACAGACAGACCAGACGAGTGTTCCCTCCACATCTCCCTTAGGAGAATCCTATCTTGTATCTCCCAGGATAAGCAGGCTTTGATAACGAAGGGAAAGCCCAGAGGAATTGCAGCTTTTCCACCAAAACAAACATCACAGCGTGGCAGGAGCAGTCGTATTTAATCTCACCCTCTGTCAATGTTGAGGCCAGGCTTGCTGTATGTGCTTCGCACACATGCATGCTCGCTCATGCTGTATGCACTCACTGACACACAAAATCAAATAGTGGTGTGGCAGCAGCATTGACTCCTGTATCTATCATGCTGTTACTCAAACACCCATCCCAGCCTGAGTCTGATCTGCTGCGCCAAGCAATCCCCTTATCAGCACCTGGCACACCACACTGCCTTATGCCAGTCGGGACCACAGTGCCAGGACTGTCAGCCTATGACTGAGGCTCAGACACACTTCTTGTCCCTCCATTTGCCTCATGGATTTATAATAATACCACTTAGTTTGCCTCATCACACAGCTAAAAAACACAATCTGTGAATCTGAGTGGCCCCTTGTAGTGCCTGTCCAGACTGGGAAAACATTGCGTTTTTCTGTAGTTACACTCTTATTTTACACTTTTATATTACTGTAAATGCTCTCCTTCTTTTGATAACGTGGAGAAGCTGGAGGGAAGGATTTGGGTAAGAGGAGGCTCCTTCACATCGACCATTAAATCCTGACGGTCTCTCCATCCTTCAGTCCTTTCTTCATGTGCTCTTACTCACCTAATCTTTCCACTCTTGCTGTGCTACAGCCACTCAATCCGCCTGACATGAAATGTATTGCAGTCAGGCCCAGTGATTGCTCTACATCATCCTGTGTGCGATCCTGTATTGACAGCACTGAAATCTCTTCCTTGTACAGAGCAATCTAATCATTACCACTTTAAGAAATGGCAACTGGAAGAATGGCCCAAAATAAAAAGCACACAATCCAACATAAATACAGATGTTATAAATTATACATAGGCCACCCCCACCTTCTCTATGTGTTAAAATGAATATTTCATAAATTCAAGCTCAGCCATCCACATCATATTAACTGTCTGCGCTTGTCAGAGCCGCATCGATGACGAGAGGAGAGACTCCCCCCTTGAGTGTTCTGAGCTGCCGGCTTAATTGCTTTCCAAAGCTTTACATAGTCTCTGTGTAGCAGTAGGTTTATCAGACGTGGCGAGTGTAATGTCTTGGGTAGTCAGCTTTCACAGAGTGGTCACGTTGGGGGAGGTTGTCTGAGCAGGAGCTAAATGAAAACGTCTAAAGGGATAAAGAGCCATATTATTTATTTTGTATTGTTTCCCGGTGGGTAACTCATGACTTGTAGCAATAAATTGTGCAGTAATACATAAAATCTTGTTTTTGGAGTATCTGACTAACATGAAAAGGGAGTAATCTATGGGTAGCTCTGTGCGGTCCCCTTGTGAATAACAGTCTCCTTAGTACAAGGCCAGCACTACCTCCTCTCTGCTTAACTGTCCAGAACTGATCCGTCTCCTGCTAGACCTCAGCAGAAACATGATCTCTAATCCTCTGATCCCCCCTGAACCCCCTGAAGTGTTTTAGTTATCGTCCACCTCTACAAAAACTTCAATGGGTGAGAACACTTTAACAGATCAGAGGAGGATGGTTTAACTTTGTTGTAACAATCATACTGTTGGATTTTGAAGAGAGGATACGTGCTTCCTCTCTTCTCAGAGAAAGCTGTGATGTGGAAACTTAACTTGTTCCTTCTTATAATTCACTTTCCTTTGTTGTGTTTCCAACGAATCTGTGACACATGTGCTTTTCTCCTATATTATGTGACTTGTGACTGTTCTTGTGCCGATAAAGGTTTAATTTGCAAACATCCAGCACATTTTGAATTTAGTGCTTAACTAGCTTGACCTTCCAACTGTCCTTAGTCATGAAGTACATTTTTAAAGAAAAGCCTTATTTCAGTATCAAGGTTACAGAATCGTATGAATGTGTGCTTCCTTTCAACGCTGCTGCCTAAAAATATCCTACAGTACAAAGCACCTTTGACAAGTATAAAAACCGTAACAATGGACCTTTCTCCATAGCAACTAATGTGTGGCTTACGGCCAAAGTTTTTTAGATTGTTTTTTAGAATTTGCTTCGCTTCTTTTGCTCTCACAAAAATCTTTTATTTTATATTTAGATAATAATTTAAAGTTTTTTAAACTGAAGTTAAAACAGAAACAAGCACCCATGTGGCCTAAGGGTTTAGGCTTATTACAGAATCTTTCCTATACAGATGCAGTTTAGATGAGTAGCTTATAGTAATCATCTTGTCCATTTACAGTTTTCATTTTGTGACTTCATTTCAAACTCTGCTACCAGTTGGGTATTGATAACCTATAGTTTATTTCAGGCCTGTTTTAAAAATTAGAAATGCAATGAAACCGGTGCTTAGCTGTGGCTTAGTAGCCTATTTGCTCTACTGACGTTACTTTATTTGTAAAAAAGCACAATACTGTTTTTAGGCTATACCCAAATTATAGTTTCAGTCAGGATAACCTTCATCAGAGAAACTGATATTTGCTCTGCTGTAGTTATGTTTGGCGGTATGGCCCGTCCATGTGCACACATGGAAAGCCATAAGGCAGAGAGCAGCAGTAAAGACCCCCGGTACAGAAGAGAGCAGGCATTTTTACCAAATTACATGATTAATCAGATACTAGGGATGCACCGAATGTTCAGCAACCAAAATTAATCGCCCAAAAATGGCAAAAAAAAGCACTTTTGGTGTTCGGCCTAATAAGTCAAAAGGCCAAAGAAATTTTACCGAACAATTACGTTGACATGTCGGTAAGATGCTAAAATTGCCATTTGCAGACACTGTTCTGCTGAATTGTCTCCTAGCACATCCACTCCATCTGTGGCTGACTTCTTAGAAAAGGCAAAAAATCGGTCTGAACCGCTTTGAGTGTTTCTGTCATTCGTTTGCGAGAAGGCAGCTAGCCGCACCAAATTTGGAGTGCACACATATTCAAGCCTTTATGGTAAATCCACTGAAACAGACCAGTGCGAGCTGACAGGCAGGTTAGTGACTTTCTCTTTACAAAGACAGTTGTATGGCAGTATGAGAGTCCTACGTTGAAGTGAGGCTGTGAAGTCTTCATGTTACTCTTACTGTCTATACAGTATGGAAATAAGATTAATTGGACTATATTCACAGAAAGTATAAAACATATTACATGTGTCCATTGAAAGTAAACTTTACTTTACCGGACCCTCTCAGGCCTCGGACACACCCACCATAGTCTCTCCAAATCTTGTTGTAAACACTGAGTAAAACGCTAAATAAATGTGAAAAACCTTGTTTTGTACTCGGGAAAGTTTTTCATTATATTTGGTTTTGGCCTCGGCCAAGAATTTTCATTTCGGTGCATCCTTATCAGATAAAGCCTGAATGGCGGAGCTGGAATGGCGGCAGGTTATGAGCTGCTTGCAGAGGAAGCAACAGGCAGGCTACAGTAGCTTAAATAAGGCGCATTAGAATTTTCGAGGAATCAGAAGAGCGCGGCAAGAGATGAATCAGCTGAGCTGTCAGCTGATGTGGCTGGCTTTGAGATAGCTGCTATCAGCTGATGTGCTGGGATTGTGAGCTGAGCTTAACTTTGTTGCCTGTCTGAACTAACGCTATGCTTGATTTGAACTATAATAAGCTATATGTTAATCATCCGCTTACGTTGATCAATTTGACCTGGACAGACATGATCACTATAAGAGGTTTCCAGTGTATATATGATTCTTAGTAATTACATTTGTGTTAACAAAATATACATACTTTTGTAGATTAATGATAATTTACAAATCAGCTGTGATGCAGATATTTAGAAAACGTATTTACATAATTCTACGCACAAGACCTGTACTGACACTATAATAACTAGCTGACTCTTTTGTCATTCTTTTATATTATGGTTTTAGTTGATGGATAGTATACTGTATTCATACTGTACATCTTCAATAAGTCGATTTTCATTGTATGGCCCTCAAGCTTGTACGAATAGTGTGTGTAGCGTATACTGCTGACCACTGGCAATTTTCTTCCAATCTATTTTGTCCTGTCCCATTTAATTGATGTATAGACCATCCAGAGCCATTCAATTTACTCTTCAATACTGTCTCTTCTAATTTGACAGTATTGTTCAAGATGACTTTGAACACGTTTGTTTCACACCGTTGCGTTAGCCCAGAGCAAAAAAATGTAAAATGACATAATCCTGGGAGACATGATTGAAGGAATGACAATCAGTGTCTGGATAATATGTTAGTGTTACTGGTGAGTGTGAGCTGCTCACCCGAGCACTTTATTGATTTATGATAATGACTGCTGGACTGTGCCTTGGCCCGATGTCTCCCAATGACAACCTGTGGTCAGAGCACGTTGCAGCCTCACTAAATTGTGTCACACACTCTTTATTCCACCTCCCTCCGCCCACCGTGTGTATCGAGCATGTCACTGGAAAACCAGCTCAATATCCCCAGAGGATGTGGAAACTCAGGCATTCAGACGTGGGTTGCAGTAAAGTGTGTCAATAGTGCAGACCGGCATATGTGTCTGCCCTCTAGGTGACAACACGGTTGGTGTGATTTTATATTGGACCTTTCAAATTGCCAACTCTGCAGTTCAGTGAATAGCCTTTTATTAGAGCTACAGTCCCAATACTTTAAGATTAAAACATCAATAGCCAGTAATGGGTCCTGCGTAATCTGTGTTCTGGTCTGCTCAACATCTCAAACAAAACCTTCCTGCTTGCACCATTTGCCCTGGAACATGTGATTTGTGATGCTTTTTACCCAGTATGCTTTTCAAACCAGCCGGGCCCCCCAAATAAAACCCCAGCAATCTGTCCCGCTTTGTTGCAAAGAAAGATCCCCAATCTGGCTTTGATGATCTCGTAAATCCCAGGCCCCCGGAGCTTGAGGGCAGGCTCCATGATGGCAGAGTCTCTAAAAGGATGATCAGATGGCTTTATTGGCCAAGGAGAGTAAGGGGGCAGACCGTCAGGGGCCTTGTTATTGGCCTGATTTATCCTCATTCCCCCGAGTGTCATCTTCATCAGCTCACCAGCGTCATCACAGCCAGTCTGCTTTGCCATTTGAGGAGCAGAAGATGTGTTTTATGGTGTGTGTTTGTGCCTGCGTGTGTGGGTGGCTGGATGGCTGCATCATAATTCTAACCTCTCGCCACTTTCCACCTGTCGCACACCGTAATGAGGCTTAGAAGACAGTTTGTGTCTGCCATTATCGGATTCATTGTTGTTTTATGGTACCCCGCCCCGCCTCCCCGCTTTGCTTCTTACCTCCAGCCTCAGTCGTTTACAATTTAATTAATGATTTGTAGCTTAGATAAACACAGTTGTTGATCTGGCGTAGGCTCGTGCACCATGTGGATATTATGCAGGCGACATCTTAACTGAGCTCACACTGAAAACCCTATTTGGATCCATTTTTTGCTCTGTTACTTTGTGTATCATATGAGCACATATGGGGTGAGACATGGGGGGTGTGTGTGTGTGTGTGTGTGTGTGTGTGTGTGTGGGTTGAGGGGTACATGAGTGGTTTATATGCTGAGAGACTATTTTAGAATGAATAAAGTAAATTATAGAGTTGTTCAGTTGCTGGATCAGATATAACTGGCAGATTGTTAAACACTATTTGACTTGTTATCGCTTGTTTTCACAGGAAAAAAAGAGGTTTAATTGCTTCACTGTCAGTGAGTTTATTAAAACATTTTTGTCAATGACCTTCATCTAGTACCAAAACATGAAACAACATCTTTATACTAGAGTCAGCTGCAACAAACAATCAAAAGGGAAGCCAAATCTCTTACACTTGATATAATTTAAATATAATTTAAAATTGATAAACATATCCTGTGAGACAAACCTTTTATAGTGAAAAACTGTAGACAAGAAATTAAACACTGAATGCAGATAACGTTAAGGAAAAACCGGTAATAAATCATAGTACCAATGTTTAATGTTTCAGAAATCTATTAATAAATACAATGGCAATAGAATGAATTACTTCATGAAGAGAAGTAAATATTCTAATATTACACTAAATATCAAGTCAGTGCTTTCGTGGGTAATTACCACATGTGGCCATTGTTTGAATGCACTAATGAAGACAAATGTAAAAATAGTGAAAACAATTGTTTTAAAGGAAATATGAAGTAAATAGCCTAATAAAACAACAATGTATAGGACCAAGACATTATCAAAAATATAAAGACATAGAATGAGAGAGTCTTCCACTCATTAGACAACACGGCAATCGTCTCATATTCATTATTACGATCATGCGAACCTTCCATCATCATTCTACATCAGATGTAAACACAGGGTTGGTACAGCACACATGTGTGATATGATTCCTACTGCCATAATGCCATAATTCCACCTTAAGTCACATTGCCCTATAACACCTATGAGGGTGCTGTTCATTCTCATCAATTTAAATGTCAAATGACTTTTAGTGAATGTATGCTACATGGTTGTTTTGTTTATATGAAATTATACCGTGTAGGTTTAACAGTTTTCCACTTTTTTTCTTGAGTGATAGCGTAAACAGGAAATGATTTGTTTCAAGTATGAGATTAAAATCCTGGCAAAAAAATAAAATAAAATAAAATCCTAGTAGAAATTTTAATAAAACTACCTTCACCTAATAGAAAATGGATTAAGAAAGATATAAAATAGTGATATGAACAGTATGTCCACTCAGAAAAGTCAGTTCATTCCTCCCACCGCTGTCGTGCTGACCATGTGGGAGAGTCATCTCAGGGGTCGATAAGTGATGAATATGTAGTGGTTCCTCTTTTCTCACTCTCATCTATTATGTATTAGAGACAGTGCAGCATGGAGGAAATGGAGGATCAGGTTGTGAAAAAGGAACTTTTCACAGAGTCACAATTTGAGACTTACAGTAACAGTAGTTTTTTATAACTGAATAGATGTTGGTTGCATAAACATAAAGACCTCACAAAAGCGTGGTTTTCACTGGACAGATAGACGTGACAGAACATACATACAGTGAGACAAGCTTTGTATTACTAAGACTTGGAAAAAGGATAAGTCAAAGTGAAATTGATATGAAGGAGTCTGTGCATTAAGATTTGCAATGCCTTTCAGTCTTTTGGCCAAGTGGAAGTTGCAGTTCTAATAATTAACAGAAAACGTTTTAGGGATGTTATGCACAAAACCAGGACATTAAGCTTTAGTCTAGATCTGTTTACATCCTGGGGACAAATTCGAGTTTATTAGCCTGATAGTGTTGATGTCAGATTACTGACAAGACATATGATTACATACATTTTAGGGCTTAAAAGATTCAACCAACTGGCTGACTGGCCTTCTTTTATTGATCTCAGTGTGATTCAGCTTCTTCAGAAAGCCACCCTCTTTAGAGTCTCCTGTGGAGATGGCTCCAAGCTACATTCCTCTAGTTAAAAGGTGACATTTCACATGAGGAAATAATGCCAAAGTACAACTTAAACACATATTTGCCACTGATATGGTTAAAAGATTATTATCTTGTAATGAATTAATCTGCTGCTTCCATATCCCGGTGGTGCATGACTTATCTTCTTCCACCACCAATCTCTTCAGGTGGAAACCACCTCCCCCACAGTGTTTATATGCAGAAATCCCTTTCTGTGCCTTTTGGCCACCCCCACACTTTGAAAGATTAAATTGATCTCCATGATTATTCTGCATCACATTTAGATGATGTCCGCGGAGAGAGCTTCTAGTGCAGTACTGCCTTTAATTTGTGTGACTATTGTGTGTGTTATGCTAAACGCAACTATTAATGATTATTTAGGTACAACGTAGTCAAAGGTGTAAATAATTGAGAACTTGTGTGTAAGACTGAGAGAACGAATACAGGACAAGGGGAGCATATGGTGAGGATTTTAGTGAGGGTTATTCAGGAGTTATGGTTCCCCGGGGTCCCACTTACATCTATTATTCATGCTTTAGAGGGTCTGATAGTCACCAACCTATGTTTGGTTACAGGCAGACTTGGAGGTCCTTAATTTAGCCCTTATTTTAGTCTGAATCCATGTTAATCAAACATTACAATCCCTGATGTATATTTCTTTGTATAATTGTAAATTACTGAAATTGGCAGTATGATATATTATTTATGAATATTAGCTATTACAGCAATGTGCAGCTGTATTTATAGCTATATTCTGTGCTTTCATCCATCCATCGTCGAGGGTTGCGTGGGGCCAATCCCAGCTGACATCGGGCGCAAGGCGGGGTACGCCCTGGACAGGTCGCCAGTCCATCACAGGGCCACACATAGACAAACAACCACTCACGCTCACACTCACACCTAAGGACAATATAGGGTCACCAATCAACCTAGTCCGCATGTCTTTAGATGGTGGGAGGAAGCCAGAGCCCCCGGAGAGAACCCACGCAGACACGGGGAGAACAGACAAACTCCACACAGAAAGGCCGGGGCAACTGGGATTTTAGTGCACCTCTACTGGTGCATAAGACCTGAAATCCTTCTGAATTTTGAACATTCATTTTTGGAATCTCTCTCTTGTAAGTGCCCCAGTCTTATGTGCAGTACAGTCCTTATAAGTCAATAACCTCTTTCAGTAGCCGTGCAGCAGTTGTGTTCCATGCATGTGAAAATACAGAATGTATTATCTACAGAGGCTGCATAAATTGTAGCTACATACATGTTTATTATATTGTCCTGTGTCTCCAGGTGTGGAGAGGCACCATAGCCAGAATGCGATACCGGCGGATGAGAGCGGCTCTCGTCATCCTGCAGGCCTACCGACGCTACAAGGTCAAGTCCTACATCCGTGAGGTCAACCGCCGCTTCAGAAATGTCCAATCCATGAAGGATTACGGCAGGCATGTGAAGTGGCCCACGCCCCCCAAAGTCCTACGCAAGTTTGAAGAGGCACTCAGAAGCATCTATAACAGGTACTAAAATAAAATTGTCTAGATAACTTTACTTGAGCTTTAAATTTAACTACTGTAAATCTGCTGCTATTTCAAGACTACAAATTACAGACTTCAAATACAAGCAACTACTATATTTGTGCTATGTGGGTCTGCTTAAATATAAAGTGAAACTCTTTGTAACTGTTAAACAACGCGACCATCCATTCTCAATTATGTCATTCAAAACGGAGGCAGAGGAAGAACCTTTTTTTAAAATAAAATTTGTTTAAATTGCTTTCTTTTGAAGAAAATCACTTTCCTAAATTTGCTGAACTAAAAGTGGATCTGATCCCAACCGCAGGAGAGAACGCATGGCCTCAAGTGTTCTTTTACAACCAGATGAGTCCGTTTGAAGCAGCTTACACGTTTCCTTCTGCCTTGGGCTGACACTGAGCATTGATTTTTCTTCCTCCATCAAAGACTCATCATCGGCTTTCATCCCAGTGTCTGTTTGTTTGCTTTTTTCTGTGTAAAGCTGGGCACAGTAAGAAAATAACCTTCCTTGAGAATGATGTTGACTGTCAGTATGTGTGAGTGAAAGGCCAGTCAGTACAGTACAGTACAGCTGGGGTCCTCTGCAAATCGCGCAGCCATGTGCAATAAGTCGATTTTCCCCTGCTCTTAGCTTTCTCTTTGTGTGTGTTTGTCTTTGAATGTGTCTGCCTCCAGGTGGTGGGCATGGACACTGATCAAAGGCCTGTCTCCAGAAGAGGCCTTGCAGGTGAGGGCCAAGGTAGCCAGCCTGGAGGCCCTGAAGGGCCAGAGGGCTGACTTGGGTCTACAGAGGGCCTGGGAAGGAAACTACGTGGTGAGTAGTTAGGATTGCAGTGGGGGTGGAGTACAGTAATATATGTGTCTTTATATGTTCGAAGGAGAAAACTGAGAAAAAAAGACAAAATGGTGAATTAGTCTGGTTCAGTCTGTTTAGACAATTAATATTAGTAGGCTTCTATTGTTAAATGAAAAGGGCATTTTATGGCTTTGGAGGTGCGTTTGGATAGGGCCACGCTAGCTGGTTCGCTCAGTTTCCAGTCTTTGTGCTTAGCTAAGCTAACTAGCAGCTCACGCTATAATTACAGACACTGTACAGATATGAGAGTATCAGACTAACTCTCAGTAAGAAAGCTAGAAGGCATTTCCCAAAATGTTGAATCTTGAAGAGAGAATGTGTAAATCTAGGATGAGAGTAAATTTAGTTTGGTAAGTGATCTATAATGTAATTTAGTTTATCACCTGGCCCAGTGTGTAAGATGGGACCTCATTTTCCACAACCTTGAATGCCGGTACTGTCTCTGAATTCCTTTTTAAATTAAGCTGGAATGTTGAAACAGGTTTTCTGTGGGCTTTTTTTCTGGCCGACAGAAGCGAGACAGCCCTGATACAGCTGCATCATTCACACTGGTTTCCAGCGAGCTGCAGCGGAAAGACAAATTCATGAGGGTTCTGTTCTCCTGTAATGTTCGCAAGGTAGGAGACTTTTAGATCATCTATCCACTGCTGAACACATGCACACAGTGTCACAACATGGCTCCGTCTGTACGAACAAATAAACCCAACTGCTTCTGGTACTTCTTGCTACATCTCCCCACAGGGTGTTTAGATAGTATGTGTGTGCACTTATGCTGTGGGGTGACTAATGAGGAGCTTTGTGTTTCCCAGATCAACCGTTTCCACAAGGCAGAGGACCGGGCTGTGCTCATCACTGACCGCCACCTGTACAAGATGGACCCCCTGAAGCAGTTCAAGCCCATGAAGAGCATCCCTCTCTACAATGTACGGCACACCGTATTTATAGCCTCCTTTATTACAAACACAGGGTGGTAAATAGAGGGCGCCTCATTAGGCGCAGGTGTAGATTTTCAAAGAGATTACATATTTTGATTCATCTAAAATCTGTCCTGATGAATTTAATGTCATAATATTCTTATATAAATACTTAGATGAAAATAACATGAATGCAGTGAACAAACTTAGCTTTTGACAGATTATGTTTCGTTGCCTCTATTTAAAATTTGTAAACCGTGACACTAAGAGAATCGACAGTCTCATCATATCAATACTTACAATGCAATGCAATGAAGGCAATTCAAGATGCTTTAAATAAGTGGCTCCCAACCCCCACAAGTTGTTGCAAGATGTATGTAAGGCGTCAAGAGTTGATTTGAAATAAGACAACTGAACTAAATTACTCAATTATGTTGATTTTTTACAACTTTGCTCCAGTCATTGCTTTTCTTCTTATGAATACTTATCTGAATAAAATGAGTCAGATAAAGCTACCATTGAGGTTGAAATCAGTAGAAATTACTAGTAGGAAGCATTGTTTTACATAATTGAATTAAAAAGACAAAAACTGATAAATCAATACACAGTACGTCAAAACATGAGTGCAAGACGAAAAATTAAGGTTCAGCCAAAGGTAGTAGAGGACATAAAAAATTTTAACATTGGATTTAAAGGTTGTCAAAGTCAGGGCAACTCTGGAAGTTTCAGCTCTGTAGAGCAACTAAATGCTGCTTCTCTACGTTTAGTTTGAACAGTTACCAGATTACCATGAGAAATATGTAAATGTAATTTACATATTTAAACACTACTCCAACTAACTGTATTTTATTTGAATTATACTACTTCTGGGTAAGTTTAATTACAATGGCTACCTTATTATACAGAGACCATTCTATATATCATAAATATAGCTTTAAATGTATCCTCCAATGGAATAAAATATGTTTATTTAATATAGCACCTTTCACAAAACAAGTCACAAAGTGCTTTACAAGAGTAAAATAATAAACCTATATATATATATATAAATAAATAATAAGAGACACCAATAAAACATAAGCAGCAACAGTAAATAAAGCATGCAGGCACTAATGGACCTTAAAACACATACATTTGCGTACTTTAGTGCTGTAATAGGATTATGTTTTACATGCTTCTTCTCACACTGTGGATTAGTTTACATTTCTATAAATTTACAAATTGTGGTCTGTATGTGATATCCAAAAAAAACCCTAGGAAGCAATTTGAGTGTCTCCCTGAAACTGAGGTGACAGTATTATCTATGATTTCCCATGAGCATGTGGCAACATGTCCATATGCAAAAATCTCATTCAGCTCTACAATAGGATCATTTTAATTCATATTCACACTGTGATTGGCCAATTAAGGCTACATGCACACAGCACATGAGACTGTTTCCATGGTAAATGTGTCCTGTGTGTTTGTGTATGCTGACTTCATGTTACTTGTTTCTTTCACGAGCACGGTCGAAATCAGTTTTTTTCCTTTCCTCATTTTCTTTCATCTTCTTGTAAGAGGCCGGAGTTGTCATTTTAACTTTTTTTGTGACGTAGTCCGAGAAAGACAGTTTAACAACTGGCAAACACTACCTGAAGTCACTATTCCTGTCCAAGAAATAGTCCTGCATATAACACCTCTTAAAACCCCCTTTTAACCTCAATTGTTTGTCTTTACACTTTGGTTTTTGGACAGATTAAACAAACTGGATAAACAAGAAAGTGCTAGTACAGTAGGCAGATTTTGCTTTCTCCCTTTTTACGCTAAGATAAATCAACAAAACTCAACATTTCTCAAAGTTTCTTTACATTTAAGGCCTACCCATAAAAGTGAGTCTAAAAGACTTTTAATCTGGAAACTCAGAGGGAAATGTTGTAAGCCGACAGCAGCTTAACAGTTTTTGTGAATGTTAGAAAAGAGAAACTGAGAGCAGCAAATTGGGTAATGTGTCATGACTATTGTAGTGATGGAATTGGTGATATAGAAATGGGCATTATACTGAATTTATCAAGACAACAGGTAAACGTGGAGGAGGTTTGGAGTTTGCATTAACTGAGAAGCAGGTGAAATTAGGAATAAATGATTGTCTCTAATCTAGGCCTACAAATGAATCCCTGGATACTGTCTGTCAGTTTACAGTAAGCGTATTTCCCAAAATGGCAAACTATTCCTGTAACCATCATCACCTCATTCCTTACCTTAAATTTAACCTAAACCTAAGTCTAACTTTAATCCTAAAACCAACCTACACCAACTCATTTATGCAGTTGAACTATGGATGATATTTCTGATTTAACAATCTCTCTTATGATGCTCTGCTATGACAAAATGATTGCCTGCCCAGTTTATTTGCACCGCTGACCTTGGAAGTGAGTCAGAAATGAGACAGGAAGTGAAGGTGTAATATATTAATCTCTGAGGCGGATTTGCCCCCGTTGTCTGGTGAAATGAGTGAGATATTAGGCCGGTGTGCAGTGACAACTGTGACAAGACACCCCAGTGTTGAATCTGGCAAGTGACAGGAGGGAATTAGAGAGCTTGTGGATGGACACCCGAAGCCCATATAGTTGCATCTGAAAGTGAAATGGGGAGATGGAGTTGAGACAGATGGTGGTAGAGAGAGAGCAGCATGAGTTAAGGAGATTTTTAGTTATTGTTCATTCAGAGAGAGTGGATCACACACACACACACACACACACACACAAAGTGTGGAGAGATGAGGCTCTGTCCCATTCGCAAGGCATATGGGGGGCTATCAGTGTTGTAGGAGGACACAGTGGCACATAGTATGGTTTGCAGATATCAGACATTGACAGTGCCACCACAAGATTAGTACAGAACACACAGAGCTCCACATACACATTATAACCAAAGATGTACTCAAGGGTAGAGACATTTTCAGCCATTTTTAACTCTCTTTTTAACCATGAAAACATTTTTATCTGTTTTTTTTATCTAAACAATTAAGAATTTGTTACATTCCTAATCTATAAGACTGGCAAATACTCTATATTGTTGTTACTGTCAACAAATCCCTTGAAAAGACCAAAACCAACAGAGAACTGATCCAACTAACAAGTATTGTCTGCGTATCCAAAGTCTGATTTATCTTCCTCTGTGCCATGGAGCTCCCACTGTTATCCCCGAGCCATACTGTCAATCCCACAGACACCATAAATATGCTGTGAATATGCACAAAATGTGTATAAACACACAACTGAGGATAGTTCCCAACAAATTTGGGGACCATATACTCCTGTTTGAGTAACATTGGCTAAAAAAGGGAAATTACTGATCCTTTTTTTTAAAGTTCAGCTATATATTTTTGCGAGCTTTTAAACAATTGCGTCTCAACTAGGAACCAAACAATTCGGGGCTGCATGTTACTGAAAGAGTAGAGATGTTAGGATAGGTTCCCATTTTATCAAATATGTCTTAATCCAATACTCGCATGCAGAAATGTACATTGAAAGAGTTTTGTCGATCTCCATGAAAAGACCAAAACCAACAAGGAATTAGTTTTTCTCTTAAGAATTACAAATTCTCTACCCTGTATATAACAGTCAGCCCCACTGGTGCATGCTGAAACACAAATATATTGTTCAATTTTCTGTACAGTAAAATCGAATCGTTGTTTTTTGGTCTTTTAATGGGATTTTTTGGCAATAAGAGAATATAGAATATGATCATATCATTTAACAGTATGCAGTTGCCTGATCCAAGGTGTCTAGGTGCAGAATATGGTGATATTAAATAATGAATTGCTCTACATCTTGATATGTTCTCTCACTGACTATAATCATCACTGATTATAACCGCTGCCCAGCTGTATCCGTAACACCATGCGATTTTTTTACTCAGTAAACGTCAAGCTGAATGGGTGAGTGAATTGGCCAAGGTGAAAAAGTGCAAAGGCGGGGGAGAATAGGTGTAGAAGGAAAGAGGAGTGAGGAGGAAAAGATATAGAGATGTACTGTAGGCTGAGAGCCACAGCAGCGTGACGTGGAGCTATCGATTGGAGAAGGTCAAACAGAGGGGAAAGCAGTTAGCTCATTGTTGATTAGCATTGATAGGCTACCACCACACCGCCTTTGGCTGCCCTGTATGGTGTATTTACTGCTGCTCCTGCAAAAGGCAATCAGCCGGGTTGATGGATGGCTAGAACTATAGTGTTGAGCCAACAACTGTCTAAAAGGATTTATACGCAAAATGAATGCCTGTGTAGCAAAAGTGAGATCATTACATTGTATTTATTGTTGAAGAAAACAAATACTGTTGAAGAAATGGTGATGTATCCATTCTGCACCAGTGACTCATCTCACTGTTTCTCACCATCTTTTCTTTTCACATTTTTTCCATTCTATTCCTGCTTCCTCCTCATCTTCCTCCTCCACCTCCGCCCATCCCCGCCTCACCCCCCTCCCTATCAGTCGCTGTCTTTCCCCTCGCTCCTCTCCTCTGCTGCCGCTTCTCTCTTCCCATTGTTGTCATGCCAACTTCCCGGGAGACAGTGTTGTCATGGATACAGAGCGGCAGGGCAGATCAGCTGATGTCTGGTGTCGGTCAGGCACAAATCGGTCTCCTGAATATGCGCTCTTTTCCTCCCTTTTCCCAGTGAGGCTTATTTGTGATCCCTGCGGCTCTCGCTCTCCTTGCGCTCTTTCTCGCCCGGTTTGTTTTGTTTTTTTCATTAACCCGTTGATCCCTTTTACTGTGGTTTTTTTTTTTTCTCAGCCTACCAGCTCCCCACCTACCACAGCTCCAATGTGACCATATAGACTTTGTTTGTAAACTCGGATGAATGGTGCACAAGTGCAGCCGTATCATTTTAGACTCAACCAGGTGGTAGAAAGAATACATTGAACAGAGGAGGTGGCTGTATATAGCTCTAAAATTATGCAAATCTTCTAACACCATACACGAGATCAGGATGAGAAGGTGCTGAACCATAAATTGTAATTGTGTTAATAAATTCATACATCTCAGAGGCAACTTGCAGGGTGTTGCCCTGCAAACATTACTGGCTGACTAAGAGCCGGCTGTGACACACTGGTGCCCTCATAGCCTCACAACATGAATGGCTGCACAGCTTAGCTCATTATATTATATTAATTTAATCACAGAGCCCCCACGCTTTGCTCCTGCTCCCTTTTTAAAAATCCATCTTCACAGGACTGTTGTGGGATGTGTTATATAACAAATAAATTGTTCCTTTACGAATACACTGGGAGAACCTGCTGTTCAAATGATGCCCTCATGATAACCGCAGAGCAGAGTGGATCAGACATGAGAGCACTTGACAAAAACCATCGTGGTCCTGCCTGCATATTGACAACTACACATTGCACAGTTTGCTCACTAGTGCCTTCACCATAATACACCCACTGGTGTTACTGTCTGAGAACATGGCATTTAGAAATACAAACAAAACCTCAGCAAAGAAGTTGTACTTCACAAATGGTGCAGTCCACCTGGGTCAAACGGGAACAAATATGTCCACTTTTATTATATTATAAAGTCCTGCTTGAGCCCATCAGTGTGATTTTAAAAAAGCAGAGCTGTGAGGTGCAAAATAAATCTCAGACATATTTTATAGTGTTAAAAAAAGCATTGCTGGTAGACTTATACTTCATGGCGGGACTGCACACTCAACCTATAAAGAAATTTCTAAAAGCCCTTATTCATTGTGCAAGTTTGGGCTTTCAACAAAAGCCGACATTTGTGACAGAAACGTGAAAATCTGTGGTTGGCTGTGTTAGAAATTTAGCACCGAAGTCTCACAAAGTGACCTGTGCTGTAGTGACGCACATTTACAAACCATACAGATCCAGAATGCTCCAACTGATGCAACATTTTAAGCCCCATTTTTATAAATACTTTTTCTTTTTCCAAACGTTATGTGAGCAGTACAGATGAATGACACGAGATGATGGCCCTGTTAGTATTTTCTTTCCTATTTGCATCCAAATTAAGGCTGCAAATTGTCGTCTTCAAATTGTTGGTTTTATCTGACCAAAGACAGTCAGAAAGTATCCTGCAAGATCACTATTCCCACAGTGTGTTGGGGCCTTAAGATATCAACACAAATTAACACAAATAAGTTGAACTGCAGTAATGAATTGTATCCTCATCTTCGAGTTTTGTCACATTCGTGTGGGTCGAACGGGCGAACAATTGAACAGATGGCTGCGCAGATAAGTGCCTCCAACAGATTTCATTCTTGGGGTAAAACTGATTTGGGGAAGCAAGACAAAAAATTAGACAAGGAAACGAATCAGAATTTATCATTACCCAGCTCATTAGAACACTGACTGTCGTTCCAATCAATTAAGCCTTTAATATAAATGTAAATGTAATTGGCTCCATGTAATTAACTGCGGGTGGATTGCTAGACAGAGAGGCTTGGCTTTAGGCTTTAATTCATGGTGATTACGTGAAGTGTTTGTTTCTGAAGTCACAGGCGTCATGTTGGAGCTAAATAAGCTAGCTGGTTGTTTAGCCGCCGGTAACAACCTGTCTCTGTCTGCTCTCCCCCCGATGGAGAATTTGTCTCAGCGTTGCAGGCTGGTGAGTGGATATTAATGTACATGACTGGCTGCCCTGTGGCTGTTACTTCAACACGCAACGCCTCAGTTCAGCATAAAAAAAAAAGACAAATTAAGAGAGAAATAAATGGATAAAAACCTGAGGGAGGGAGTGACAAAGGAGAGTGAGGAAAGCTACTGTAGGCTGAAAGGAAGAGCAGTAACGGGGATAAAAGAGAAAGGAATGTAGAGTTAATGAGCTCTGTTACCTCCTGAGATGTGTTTACCTGTGAAGATATTGGTTTCTTCCTCTTGTGTGTACTTTGAAGACCTGTAAAGTCAAACAATCCAACCACAAAACAGGGATTCCCCTTTTAGCCTTGATGCTCTCCCTTGGTATTTAGTTTGGGGCTCTGACTGGTAAATTCAATTGGTCCTTTGGGATGCTGATCAATAAATCTTTACTGCAAGTGCTGATTTAAGCCTTTAAGGTTTTTTTTTACAGTATTATATGTTTGCTTTGCCTCAGCTTTACAAGACTTTCAATGTGAAAAGCTCTGGTATGTGGTAAAATGGTATACTTTAAATTTTGTAACAATAAAAACAACTATATCTTAAAGTTGGTAATCCCTAATGCATCAACTTGATCAAAACGTCACAACATTGTACATGCTTATCATTGGATTTTAATGTGTTTTAATGTTTTTTGATAAGGCAATTATACTGTATCTTATATGTGTATATAAATTTTTGTCTCTTTTTAGGGGGGGTAATGCCCATTCCTAGTACATCATCCCATCGTGTCAATCAATGAATAATTAAATTTCTTTTAAAACAGACACCAAACATTAAATATTTCACTCATTTGTATGTTTAATCATCAAAACTACAGTGTATTTATATTAATACAAAAAGTGGTAATACTATGTGGCTGTATTCTGAGAACTGAGCATGTGATTTAGTGTTTTACGCTCTGCTGTGTATTTGCAGATTATTTTGTGCTTTTAAAGAAACAATTTTGTTTGGTACCTTATTTACAAAACACATTTTGACTTGTAAAGTAGGAAAAAGCACAGATGTTACTAACAACAACCGCGATGGCTCCGTTCTATTGAAGTGTCCCAGTAAAGCTGTGTAGACACTGAGCATTTTTATTTATCTTGTACGCTGTGTTAACTTACAATAAATATTTTAATCAGTCTTTCTGCACAGACAGAACCTCAAACTTTTATACTTATGCTGTACGAATCATTTGACTGGCCGTGACATGGAGCTCACACTGAACTTAAGCGTCAAACTGCGCATGAAAAAACAACTGATCTAGCAGAAATTAAACCCGATTCTAAAATTAGTCGGGGGAAACCAATTTAAGACAAAGCTGAACTTAATCCATACAGTGTCTGTCTGGCTCGAGCCATGACACTGTGATAATGAGCCAGCATGCAAAATACTAGGTCCCTGAAACTGAAGCAGCTAATTTAATTCAGCACCATTAATTATATTATTTAAACCTGTGCTTTTCCTTTTGTGACATTTCAAGATGTCTTAATTGAAAAGGGCCTATTAACAAATTACAGATTTTATAAATTCTTATTCATATCACACAGTTGCAGTACGCAAGGCCGCAGCACCATTCAGCTACATTTTTAATTGTAGAGTTCATTAAATTAGATGTCGTACTTTTTGTTAGAGTAAAAATAACACAAGCTTTACATTTTTATTATCAAGGTTTTTCTTTGTCCACTAAAGCAAGAGATCTGCTGAATACATAAAATTCCTCAGGTACCCTCTCTTTACTTCCTGTTAAACAGGATGAATTGTAGCTGGGTGCAGCAACCCCAGTGAATTCATGTCCTTTGAGGGTGCACCAACTCAAATTCCCTGATGTGCATCTGTGTCTATAGGTGTGCTGTATTTGTGTTTATCTACAATACAGATGGTCATGTTTCTCTGTAGGCTCTCTATGTACATGTTTGTCTGTGTTTAATTGTGTGTCCTCTCTCTCTCTCTCTCTCTCTCTCTCTCTCTCTCTCTCTCTCTCTCTCTCTCTCT
>NC_060163.1:22718289-22769469 GCF_021292245.1 Micropterus dolomieu | reverse complement strand
CCCCCCCCCCCCCCCCCCCCCTACTGTCCCAGGTGACAGGAATGAGCGTGTCCCCTGGTAAGGACCAGCTGGTTGTGTTCCACACCAAGGACAGCAGGGATCTCGTGGTGTGCCTGCAGGGTATGGTGCCTGCCAGTGAGAGCCGCATCGGGGAGCTAGTTGGCACCCTGCTCAGCCACTTCAAGAGGTAAGCGGTGGGGGAAACAGTGGGCCACAAGTGATGGTAGAAGCTAAGTACTTATTTATCTACCATGATATTTTCGTACATTGAAATGTCCTAAAATGCTTAAAAACCATAGACTACAGTTTGCTGCTTGAAATGACCTATGGTTGACACCAAGGTGAAGGTAGAAGCCTCATCATTGTTTCCATTTTCTGCGTAGTGTTACAACAGTAGAGAACATTGCTTTCAGTTAATAATCCGCAAGTTGTCCCCACTTAAATCCAGTGCACTGTAACACTGAAATAACCTTCTCAACTGAATTTCTAAAACACTATGTCAACTCCAGTAGTATTGGCCCAGATGTGTGGTATTGACTGATGTGACCTGTGGCAGGGGGATTATGAGGAAAATAGAGTGCGTAGGCACAGCTGTTCATGAGCCCTAATGTTAAATTATTCTGAGCTCAGATGTCTCTTCAGGACAGGAGACTGTGAAATCAAGCACCCACCCACTTCTTTTTAACACCAAACTAAACTCAAGTTGTCTTCACTTCACTCTCTTTGACCCTCTAGTTCTAGTAAAATGTTACTCTGTTATGTAACAAAGTAAGATGCTGTCCCATGCTGTTAATTGTGTTGTATCTCAATAATTTGCCTTTTAACAAGTCCTGTTTCCTTATAATTACAAAAGCTTACACATCAGCAGGAACCTCTTGACCCCTTGAAGAGTTTTTTCTTCCAGTAACTTTCCAAAAAATCATTTTTAAAAAGTAGCTCCAGCAGAAAGTGTGTGAATAAAGTGATTTCATCCATCCACTCTCATTCCACTTTGGTACTGTGACACACAAAAAGATATAAGATATAAAATCCATGGGCCTAGCTTATGTATTGTAGAGTACTTCAAGTCCTACACTAGTCCTTCAGGGTGGTGTTTGTTGACTGAAATGGCCTGTGTATGTCAGAGAGTTTCAATTGGGGGCCACCTACCTTTCTTCTACTTTATATTACTTTCTCTTACTGCATAGTGAAACTTTTGTTGTACTAAATGGACCTTTTGTCTCCACTTAAACCCAGTGCACTTTAATGTGTTTGTACCAAGCAGCCATCATTGAATACTAAAACCAGTGAAGAAATGTCTAAAGCTGCAGTGCCTCTATAACGGTATATAATATAATATATGAAACAGATTTGTTTTGGAGATTATTTGCCTGGATGAATTGGAGTTTTGTTTCTTTTCAGCTCTATCCATCTTTGCCAGAATTTCAATTTTCTGGCTCCAACAGCAAACATACTATCCAAATCAACACTAAACATCCCTTTAAAATTTTATGTTTTTCTATGGTCTGTGGTTTATACGACACATTGTGCAGCAGTAGAAGTACACAAAAACTCTGTAGGCGCATAATTAAACAATCAATCTTATAATAAAGTGAACTTTCTAATTGAGCTGTAGAAGATTTCTGCCAAAACACTGCACACCAAGGAGTAAAAAACAAATAGTAATTTGTGTTGATATTTGACCTTTTCAGACCATTTTATCGCTCTATACTTTTGCTGCTGTGATTATGGGTTTGATGTTTTTAGATCGCTTGCTTCACGGATTATTGAATTGACTCCTCCACAATAGTCTGGCACATGTATTGATTTGTGTGTTCGTGTTTGACTCTCTTTGTGTGTATGATTGTGTTAGAGAGAGAGAGAGAGAGAGAGAGAGAGAGAATTGTGCATACAGACAGATGTGCCTGCATCTGTTTATCTTGGTGTGTGTGTGTGTGCGCACGCAGCTTTGTCTGGGTGTAGGGGAGGTGTACAATTGTTCGATCATTGCCATTCTGTGACGGTATCTTGTTCCGTTGTAGAGCCCATCTCTCTGGGTGTCTGGCCTCCGCCGGGCCTCATATAATGACCCTCCGTGTGATTCGCATGCCAACTCATCCATCACTTTAATACAGAACAAAGGGTACACCAGCATGTGCAATATGTGTGTGTGTGCGTGATTTTCTGACTGCATGAATGCGTATGTGTGTCTGCATGAGGAGGAATTCCTGAGAGCCAGGCTGCATGTGACTATGTTCGTGTTTGTGTATTCGTACGGTATGATCTTTTTCATGCAGTGTCCCAACACTGCAGCTCCCTGTAGATGTGGCTTTAACCTTTATCTCTCCTTCAACATGCTGCACAGTGCACAATATGCACAATAGCGAGCAGAGAGAAGGGCAGCTTACAGCAGCAACAAAGCAACACTTTATCCGCCTCAAATTGACAGCGAGGCCAAAGCAGAATGACACCGCTGCTGGGAATAAACCTTCTTCTTGTCATAGCTATGTTTGGATACTTGAGTTTCAGTGAAGCGCGACTTGTTTTTGACAGTTTCCAAATCTGCTTGGCATTAATCTGTTTTTTCATGTTGTTGTGAATTTTGATTTTTCTGAGGACTGGAGTGGTTTTCTTTCTGAGATAGTGTCAAGGCTGGCATATTTCTGATATTTGTTTTAAAGCAGAAACTTATCTATACCTCGCCAAGTTGCCTCAGACTGAAGTGATTCAGAGATTTCGGCAATGCATACATAAGAAGATAACCCTCTTATCGGCCATGACACACCAGTTGTCTAGAGGAATTCAGAAATACTTTATTTAGCATGAAGGGGGGATTACATTCCCATGCCTTCAGCCTCCCTTCTCCCTTTCTCCCCTATCCTTCTTTTTCCTGTCTCTCTCTTTAATGCTTTTTTTCTGCTTCCTATTTTTGACTATATCCCCTTTGTACTGATGAACCCCTTGTGGCCCCCTCCAATTCCTCACCTCTCTCTGCCTCTCTCCAAATCTTTCCCTTTTTCTCGCCTAGCTCCCCCTTATTCATTTCTGGAGAAGAGGTAATGAAATATTTAAGATTGTGCTGCTGTTGAGCCCTATATTTAGATGAGACAGGACCACCCCCTTCCTCTCTGTCTCCCTAGAGGGGGTGTGTGTGTGTGTGGGTGTGTGTGGGGGTGGGTGTGGGTGGGTGTGGGTGTGGACATGCACCCCACGCTGCAGCGACTGCAGCACTCCCACAATCTGCTGGCAGAATACTAGAGCGGACACTCTGCATCTGTCACACCCAAACTCTGTAAAATCAATGAGACATTCAGGCGATCCAAAAGACCATACTATATGTTCCACCCTCTGCTATTGATTACCGTAAAATTCTCTTGTGAGAGGATTTGAGCCTTTTTGAATTAGCTTTATGTTAGAGACAGAGCTTTATTCCCAATTTACCCAGATAAGTCGTTTTATCATACTTAATAAGATGTCTCCCTGGTTTCTGATCTGTTCGTGTTGCTGTTGATGCTTTTTGTTGTTAGTCGAACTCGACTCTTCCTACATGCATGCATATATATATGGAGAGAGAGAGAGATTTTTATATATATATATATATATATATATATATATATATATATAAATGATAAACACAGGAAGAAATATATGGTAAAGAAAGTACACCTGGGGTCAACCCCTCAAAAGATAAACTACTGTGACAGAAGAAACCAGAAGGGGAAATCTGGTCAGGGAAAATGAATGTCTCTGCTACGGCTGCTGTGCCATTGAACAAGAAGTTTAACCCCGTACTCCTGTAGTGGACTTGAATATTGACCTTCAGAAGACAACCAAAGTTGACAAGTTATATACTGAGGTGTAATACATAATATTATCAAAATTTTCAAATAATTTCCTCTTCAGTTTTCCAACACTTATAGCGGTTTATTTTTCTGCCAGTGTTAGATCACACTCTTCCACTCTGCTTCACACTTTTCCCACTGAGATCTGAATGTAAAAATAGCTTAGTGTTGAATTATTAATCCACATCCTCTATTCTCACAGGTGGTAAACTGCAGTTTAAAGATTTCTCTCCATCAAACAGAAAAGGCAGAAATATTTACTTATAAGCAATAAAAATAGGTTGTTTTTTCATGTTTAGACCATGTTAACGTGCAAAACGAGTTTACAATTATTCTTGATAGAGTAGGAGAGAGAAACTATCTGTATTTGTCCCGCACGACCTAATGACAAAGTTGCCCCATGACCGACACTTGTAAATGCCTGCTTCTCATAATCTCCTCTTATCTTCCTGTCATTGTGGTTTCTGTGTTGTGTAAGCAGCAAGAATTGGTTTCTTGGAAAGCACTGTGGATTGTTTCTGTAGCAACAGCTTGGTTTTTGCTCCACCAACTGCTACCACCGCTGTCAGTGTAGATGGTGACTAATGAAAAACCCTGTACAGAAGTTTGATCGTGTGTGTGAGACAGAGAGAGAGAGAGAGACTGGATTTTATTAACCCAAGTCTTACCCAAGTCTGCTGTCCTCTCTGTGTGTCAACAATTTTGATACGGGTCCAAGCAGCAAAGCTCTGAAAGCATCACATTTTGCAGGTTTTTCTCAATTTTCTCAAAATCCTATGTACGTCAACCAGTCAAAATCCTTTGGAACAATTATCCCGCTGGATCATCTACGGACTTCATTGATCTAAAGTTAAGTGAAATTTTACATAAATGCTAATAAATCAAAATTTGCTTAAGCTTCTGTAACCACAACTTGGAGCACATGTTCAGATGCTAGGTCTGAGCTTCGCTGAGCAATCTTGGGATATTCTGCCACTAGGGGGTGTTACAACTGCTATATCTCCTATTTGTAAAACTTGTTGTTATTAAGTTTTACATTGCATTTCACGTTTTTTTTTTTAACGCAGGTTACACAAACTATCAGTTTTACTAACTGAAAAAGGACAGGCAAAGGCTCTAATGCCTGGGTGCATGTTGTGCAGGTGAAGAGACCGGACTATCGGATATATGGGGATATGACTGAGTTCAGGATGGCATCAGCAGCAGTTTCTGGTTGCCGTCGTCAGGAGTAATGGTCACAGAGCTGTCAGATATCGTTAGCTATTGCCAGGACACCTGTCAAGTTCTCCACGGGTTCTCAAACACAACTCAGTTTCTCTACTACGGTCATTATTTCCTATAATCCTGTTCTGTTCCTGGTCTCTTGGAAACCTACCAGTCTCATAATTAAAAGGCTGTGGTCTGTCATATGCGTGTGAATATACATTTTTAACCTCTGTGTCAAAACCAGCACTGGGATCAAAACTTCAGGATGATAAACTAGACCTAACTCCTCCCTTTTGTTACATCATGTACAGTAAATGTATATTTTCACTGAGGTCTCCAAACTGCAAGTTGCTCTTCAATTTATATTGTTATATTCAATAACATTTAAAAAAAAAAAAAAAAACATTTTAAAAGTCAATTATGAAACTTAAGAGATCAGAATCAATGTTCACATGGTTTATTGAAGCAGTTTAGATCTTTCTGGGAACTTGAATGTGTAATGAGAATCTATACACTAGTCACTTAAAACCATACATCAAGGTGTAGTCATGCTGTGGTAATACAGGCTGCCTTTAAAGGCCTATTGAATGTTTCCACCAAGGGTATAGGCGTAATGAAGGGTCCCGCCTTTCTTCAGGTAGCAGTCATGCTCGTGGCTTCCCACCTTGATTTGTCTCTGGCAGATTCCCAGCTGGTCATCGAAGATGACGTCACTGTCATAAACCTCAAGCCTCAGTACATCATTCTGCTGGGCCTTAAAGTAGGTGAACTCCTCCTCCCACCAGGGGTTTGCGTTGTTGTTACGGATGGATGTCTGACCCAGAGTGGCTGAGCCACTGAACACCTTGACATAGCCATCTGTGATTCCCAACAAGTCAGAGGGAAGATTGGTAGCCCGAAGTTTAAACACCTTCAGCTGGGCTTCAGCCACAGTCAGACTGCACAGGGCCAACAGGAGTAGTGGAAGACTGGAGGACATAAGGGCCATGGCGTCACAGGAGGCTGTGGAAGAGGAACGACAGATCTTTGTATTTTAATCTAGGTAGATAGATTTACAGAGTAAAGAATCAGCCTTTATGAGGGTCTTATGACACACTCTGAAGTACTATTTTACTCCACATAGACCTTGTCATGGAAATTATATTCCTGGTGAGGGGATGAGCAAATAATTGAGTTACAACCAACAGTTGTTTTTGAAGAATTTATTTAACAAAAGAGAATAAACACAGAAGTACACATATACAGCTAGTCCAGAGACCTGCTGCCTAGGGCAGCTTCGAGCGTCTGACCTAAACTCTAGTAAATGTGGACAGACTAACATAAGGAGTATAGGAGAGGAAAGGTTAAGGATAAAAACACAATATATGTATCTATAAGACATAACAATAATAGTAAAAGTAATAATAATAATAGAACATCCAAAGAGTAAGAGGACACAAATTTCTGCCATAACAGACCTCATGTCTGCTTTTGAAGCAGTGGACCATAACAGTCAGATTAACTGCCTTCAAAATGAAGTTGGTATTCCTAACATTACCTTAATCTATCAGACTTTTTTCTGTCAACATGGGTTTCATATCCTGCTTAGCTCGTTATCCCTGTGGGGTCACTCAGGATCACTCTTAGGACCCAAATTATTTGCTTCCTCAAATCATAAAAAATTATAATTTCTTTGACTTTACTGTTTTTTGATTGATGACACTCAATTGTTTCACCCTGAACCAAACAATAATTTAAAGATATTTTGAAACTTAAGTCTTGAGGCAACCACTGTTACCAGACAAGAATGTTGATAATGGATAATTCTGCAAATGACATCAATTATTTTATGTCCAATTCCAGCTATTTTTTTAATTTGTTCTTTCTAATATGTGCACGATTCAAGATTATAGATCTTTATTTGTACGTCTCATTATTTTTTACCCCACTGCATGAACATTAGCATAAATTGTGAGTTGTGGAATACTCAAGGATATGAAGATGAGATGGCTTGTAACTTCTTCCAGTTTAACAAGGATCAATCTGCGATTCTTCTCAGATAAAAGCTGATCCCATTGCTAAAACCCTCACCCAGTTTTCTACGTATGTCAAACCTTCTATCAAAGATCCCAGTACAACCTTTTATTCTAATTTAAGCATTTGTGTTTGTTTAAAATTTCCCTCCCATTTAAACAATGTCAGAAAACCCAGTGATCCCGTTATGAGGCTTCTCTGATAAGAGGATGAGGAAAAGACCACATAACTATCATGTGGTCTTTTCCTCATTATTATGACAGAGCCGCTATGTCACGTGTATGACATATGTAAAATGGAAATCATTATCGCAAGAACTAATTTCTTTTATTTTTTCCTTTTGTGAATACAATATACTTTCTTTGTGAACCAGGGTGAACCACCAAAAATATGGAAATGTGTCGGTATAACGTAATATGTATTAGTAAAGAGGAGACCTACAAAGATGATGTGAAAAAAATGTTGTTATTAAAGGATAAGTAGGTTAAGCACAAATATGGAGAAAACAGAATTAACATTTAAATGATTTTTCTGTTCATGACAAGCCTGTTAAGCTACTCTTTCGGCTATTTTCTATGTAGGACTAAATCTAAAGTGTCAGTCTTAGTGCTGATTTACGACACTTTGCTGTGCCGCAAACAGGATTTTGGATGACGATGTAGCCAAGGACCAATCACTGAATAGATTTCCTTATTTAAGAATATTCTCAGATAAATTCACATTGAATAGTGAAATTCCTAAGAGGAGTTTTTATTCAACACACATTTAACAATAGATCATTTTCAAGATAATGCATTACGATATAGGCCTACACATTAATAAATTAAAGATAAAAAGTTTCTTTATATGAGCGCCTTCAATGCGCCTACTTCTCCTGTATTGCCGGCTTTTTGCGTGAACTGTGTTTGCTTCTGTTGGATTACGGGGGGAAACGCGTGACAATGTGTGGAGCTGTAGCCTAAGTGCTATAATTGTTTCCAGGACTATTCGGCTTATTGATGGTTGTGACGGGCCAAAATCATCAGCATTGCTGCGTTTGTCCTGTGTCAAAGAAACAAAGTGACATCACCACCTTCAATTTAACTGAAAACGCATTACTGCGTAAAGTCAGTGGTGAGATGACATCCCTCACCAACTCCCTGACAAAGTTTATGCGACACCGTCTTATTAACTGTGCGTCGTGAAATATTTCTGAAATTCTTCCTCTCCTGAAAGATCCACGCCTGTCTCTGTCTCCACAGTTCCATCACAAGCCCTTCCTAACCACTTGAGAGACCTCTGGAGCTGTCTTAAATAACTGGGAGAGTAAGAGCGATTCTTAGCTTTAAGAAATTAGATTAAGTTTAAAAGTAGGACTAAATTTCATGAATTCTCAGCACTTACAACTAAAATGGCACTTTGAGAAGCTTGATAAATACTGGCCCAGAACATTAGTACATATTGAGCAAAAATGCCAGTTCTTAAAACTTACAAAAGCTTAATCAAAGGAATGTAGATGTCTCTTAAAAACATGCAGGGCAGAAATAGTGGCACAGATTATATCAAGAAATTAAAAGGCAAAATACAAACGCGACTGAGTAAAATAAGAGTCACAGATGTAGTCTTACCTGCAGTCTTGATGCTTTGTCTCTCGCCACGCTGCCTGCTGTTTCGTTTGTTTTTAAAGGCCAGCAGACCTCATATCAGCTTCATCTCATCCTCCCACAACACAACCTGCTACACTCTCAGCATTACATAACATTGACAGAACTAGAATTTTTTGCGGTTGTTTGGGTTTGCTTGTTTGGCCCTTTGATCACCTTATCAGGATCGGAAAAGAGGAGCACCACAATCATCATATCAGATGTAGTTATGATCGTTACAACCTCAAAGGGACTCACTGAGACACAAATATTCCTGGCAAAATATTTCAGTTTTTCTGAAAGAATTTACTACAGATATTTGCTTTTTATTTTTTCTTCTGTTGGAAAGGCTACTACTAAGAGCAAACTACTGCTTGTTATTCTATTAGGGATGCCCGTGATGTGTTGTTTTCTGTTGGGTTTAGATGAATATAGATCACAGGTTGTTGTTGTTTTCAGTATGTATCATGACATCACTGTAAGGACTGGAGACGAAGTGAAATTTCCTGAGGAATTAATGTGGGACTGTGTATGTGTAGTAATGCAATGGCTCTGTGCATCACCCAGAAAGTTTTGTTGTTTTGCTTTTATTTATTCTACTCAGGTAATCCGATCTAGTAGCCATTTTAACTGCTGCTTGAAGTTACCTTAAAAAGCTTTTCTCACCAGAATGTATTTCCTAATGATCTTACAAACCTGCTGAGTAGCTTCCCGACCCTTAAATCCTTGTTTCTGCATACACCTTTCTCACGTGTTCACTTGTCAAACACAACGGTAACTATTAACAGTATGGCTACATTCCAGTTAGATGTTCCATGGCCAAGGCTCTGGTATTTTGCATGACGGATTTTGTTTTTTAAATGGAGCTTTCATCATTATTATCTTATTAGTTACACCTGTGCTTTTATCATGTCAGAATGTCTATTGTTTTGATTTTTCTCACGCACACAGTCTTCTTTTACTCTTTTAGTTACATACTGCTACCTCATGGGGCACACTTCTGCCTCCAAACGTTGGTGTCAGAAAGTAGTGGATCAACTTGAACAAATGTTAACTGCAGGTCTGTGACAGGACGCACAATCCACCATAACAGCCTCAAGACTTACGTTCTGTCTCGCTAATACATGTATATGGCACACTACTTGCATTGGTAATTAGCGGTGTATCATATCAAATCATCCACAATATATCGGCATTTTTTTATTTCATTTAAAAAAATGCTAATCAGTTAATGGCAATATTCCAACTTGTTGACATAATGACATCATACCATTACACACTGTAACAACGAACACGGCTGAAAGCAAAAGTAACATTGCTATCAGCACCACAATGGAAGAGTTGGTTCCAAAAAGGGGAGCTACTACAGTAGTTTGGAAATGGTTTGGTTACAAAAGATCAGGTGTACAAAAAACCACGGTAATATGTGAGAAATGTAAGAAAACTATAAGAACAAAAAGGGGCAATACAGCAAACCTATTTCACCACCCCAAGCAGAAGCACCCTGTTGAGTACAAGGAGAGCCAAAAATCCTGCGAGTAGAGCTCAAAATATTGTTCAGTGTTTTGTCATATTGTCAAGAATATCATCAGCGCAGAAACACCCTGAAATATTCTTATATTATTTTATGGAAGAAACCACTGCTATGTTGGAGGTGTATACACCAATATATAAGGGGGCACCCCACCAATTTTACTTATAAGAGTCCTTTTTTCTAGTAATGGAGAGACTTTACAGCTTGTAAGAACAGTACAGTGTCTTTTGTGGCTTTGGGGAGCTTTGTAAAATCTGAGAAAATAATGTGATGTCCTCAGGATTATGTCAGCTTAGGAGACTACTGGTTTATAAAATAAAGTTACAAACTGTGGGTGTGGAAGGACGTGGACATCATCACCTAATACAAGACGTTACCAAGTTGCATTATGGGATTTGTAGGATTCTTTGTTTTTGGAGCTTGGTGGAGTAAAAGTCAGGATATCTTGGCATCTGCTGTTTCCATTTTGACCACTCTTTTAAATCGGTCACTTGTGAACCTTATGGAAGTGTAATACTAGATCTCTGGAGTGCTCTTTTAATTAAAGGACACAATATAACTGCAACTAAAACCCTATAAAAGAGAATTGCTGATAAGGTGATACTGAAATCATGTAGCTTACATTGGAAGAGGAAATAAGTGTATTCATAGAGACAATAAATAGAAGGGAATGTGTGGAAATGACACTTTTTCACTAAAAATAACAGCTCCTCCCCTTAAAGATAATACAAACTGACGTGGTGGTAATCTTTCCATACACAGTTGAGTAAGACTTTGACGAGGTGTTACATCACCCTCATTGAAGGGAAGTGGGAAAATTTGGCTCCTTAACAGCTGGATTTGTTTGGACTTTTGGACTGTTTACAAACGATTTCAGTTTAATTTTCAAAAAGTCATTCATTTACTCATCCAAGGCTATTACAACTCTATAATCAGCCGCGCAGCACTGTGTGCACACATTGAAATAAAACTATAGTAATTTCTTAAAGGAATAGAGGAATTGGATTCTTCTTCTTTTTCTGTGCAGTATATGAGCTTCAGATACTATAACCATACCTTACCTTGAGATATATAAACACGATATTCTATACTTTTTCATTTAACAAAAAGTCTAAACTCTTAAATGTTGTATAATCACAAGCAGCTCTACAAAAACTGGCACTAATTTATTTAAAGCAGGAAATCTTATGAAATGAATAAGTGAACTTTGTCTGTTAGCATGCTAATCGTTGTTTCAGTTTAAACCAAAGTGGCGGACTGACAGTCAGACAGAAATATATTGCCATCTCTTAAGCCATAAAAACATTTATTTTATATTGCAGAATCTAGTATTTTTTTTCTTTTGTTTTTTCAGCTAATAATAAATTTGCAACCCCTTTACATTCAGCTTGTGACCCTGTGGAGGATTCCAATACCCAAGTTGGGAATCACTTGATTAAGTGTTTGTTGCAACCCCTGATTATTTATTCTAGTGCTTAAAACCTATAGTGAGCATGAGGACATCCTTGTCACTCTTCCTCCCTCCCCCACTGTAAACTCCCCAGATCTGTCTCTGTGACAGATGTTTATAGTTTTACCTCCCTCATATCTGTCTTCAAGTACCATCAATTCACACTTTCTTTGTCTTACTCTCCTCTAACCTCAACCATCACCCTTTGTCCTTCTCTGTCTCCTTCCTACTCCTTCTCATTATTCACCCCTTACCCCATCCCCACCCTACAGTATGAGTCAGCAGTAGCATGCAGTACACAGCCCTTCATTGATCTGTCAGAGCGATGTGGTAAAATTCTATTTCTGCCCTTGCTCCTTCCCCCTTCCCCAAAGACCTGAACATTTAGCCTCCCCCTGTCTGCATCTGACACAGCAGAAGGGATTTGGAGGGCTACGCCGGACTGCTTGGGGAGGTGAGGGGGGGGCACAAAAAGTGGATTTAGAACAGAGGAGGAAACACAGACAGTGTGAGTCTGAAATAATGAGCTGGGAGGGAGGGAGGTGAGATCGAGGTGCAAACAATGCCAAGTGAAAAATAAGCACTGGGGAAGGAGAAAGCTGTTGACTATGGAGAAGAAGTACAGCTGTATTGATCTGCTATAGTCAAATTTGATTTTCTCATGGTTCAGGTTAACGTATCATGTATCACATTCGTCTGCAATAGTAAGCTGTTGCCGTCAGACTCACTGCAGAGATGTTGGCGTCAGTGTGCTTGGTTCATTATTTTCCATTCAGTTTGTTTGTGTGAATTTTTTTTCTTCATATCCCCTTAACTGCAAATATTCTAAAGACTATTATCTATTGTATTTTTCACACCATGTCATTTCAGTGTCAGTGTTACGTTCTTCTTGTGAGGTCATTCTTGTGGGGTCATTTTAGAAATGTGAGTGTGTGAATGTGAAGAATTATTTGAGCACACCTTGAGTTCTGATGTTGGCAAAATGCACAGATACACTAAGCTGTTAGCATTAGAACACAAAACATTCAGCTAGAGTGAGATGTCCTATATCTAGCTGATCATGTCACGTCAATTTCAGGAGTAGGAACCTCCCCATTAAACTTTCCTTCATATCATATCTGTAATTTAAGGTTAAGTTTAAACTTTATATTGTTATATATATATATATATATATATATATATATATTATAAGCCTGGAGTTAGGGATGCACCGATCCAACAATTTCCCTTCTGATACCAAGCTCATGGTGTCTTCCCAAAATTTAAGATCTCTTTTCCTCACTGCTCGAACTAATGAAAATAATTTTTGTGATTGCTGTGACACTAAAAACTAGAATGCAACCCAATGTAACTGTGACATTTTATTACTCTGACGGAGAAAATATATTTAAAGTGGCTTGGTCATGCACCGATCCATCGTACCGGATTGTAAAGTACATGTGATAAAATAAGCAGAATTCAAAGAAGGACATTCCTTCATGCTGTTTTTCTTTTTGGAAGAATTATCTGTTGTTGAGTATTTTAGCTGCAGAGATTAATGAATATTTAAGAACCAAAATGTTGTTAAATAAATGTGTCAAAGTGCATTTTCTGTTATATCTGGAGATGACACCAACATCATTTAGAAGAGTGAGAGAGAGAGAGAGGGTGGTAGAGAGAAGTGATAAGAAAAACAGAGAGACAGAAAGCCAAGCTGCCTTTGTCTTCCTCACCAAGGTCACCCTTTCTGCTGAATCAAATATTTCAGACTGATAGAAGTGGGCTTCTCTCTTCTCCTCTTTCCCTCCATCCCTCCTTCTCCATTTCCTCTTTCTCCATTAATCACCCGCCCCACTGCTGCTGCTCCTCCCCCCTCCCCCTCTTGTTTTTCACTTCACATACCACTTCTCCTCATCCTCCTCCCTCTCCCTCTCTCTCTCTCTCCCTGCTTTCTGGGGCGCTGCGGATGCAGTTCCCATGGCAACCATCGGATCCATGTTTGTCTGATACGTATGCGATCCATTAATAACCCTGCTGGCTGGAGATAATAGCGCCACATCTCGTCCCAGACCACAGACAGAGGAATAGAGGGAAAAATGTGTGTGGAGTATAAAGATTAGAGAGAAAGAAAGAAAGATGCTGTACAAGAGAGGATGGAGAGAGGAAATGTGTGTCAGCACAAGCTTTTATTTTAGCTTTGTTCTGCATGACATCAAGTCAATCATGTGTCTGTAGCACTGAAATATTGAAAACTTCTTTACTTCTTCTTACTACTTTGTTGTTCTTGATTTAAATCAAATTTTTGCCAGTTTTATATAATTTTATTCAGGCAAACTTTTTGTCTTCTTTTGTTAAATGAAAAAGAAGAACATGTTTATTTCTCGATGTAAAATATATATTTTTTAAAAGGATTGTTTGTTATCAGAGTTGAGTCACCAAAGGGTCTTGAAGCATAATCTATCTGCATTGGCGTTATATAACTTCCAATTTGCAAAGTCAAATTGAATACAAGTTTACAAATTCTCCCACACACATAAAGGAGACTCGTATACACACACAGAGACAGAGTCATTGTTATATGGGCCAGTGGGAAGTCCTTCTCGTCTCATTGGCACTGTGCTGCAGCCTGGGGGAGGAGGCTGGCTGGGTGGAGTGATGGATGGCGAGTGGCCAGGCTAGAATAAGTGTGTGTGTATGTTGTGTCTGTGCTTGTGACTGCGAGGGTGTGTTTTTGCATGCTTACTGTGTAAGTACGCATTAGAGATAATATTTAAAGGTGTGAAAATACACAGTGTGTGTCAGAGGTTGTGTATGAATGAGAAAAATGTGTGTGAATGCGCGACTTGGTCTGACCTACTTATCCACTGCAACCAGCCCCAAATCACTGCCAAGCAACCTTTCTCTCTCCATTTCTTTCTCTCACGCATAATGACAAACACACTTAGTAGTGTGTGCTGCAGAGGTCATAACACTACTAACAGCACCATGTTGTGTTTTTATTATGTAGCATAAGCACAGACACTGGCACAAGCTTAAGTAACAGATGACTCGGTCAAATAGGAATCTTCATTGTGAGCTAGGTCTGAAAAATTTACTTAATTAGTTGATTTGAACAGAATTAATTTGTCAAACTCTTCATATAATTGAGTATCTTATAAGTAATGTATCAAGCAAAACTGCCCAGCTTTTGCTGATTCTCTTCATGAGACAAACCAAGCAACTTGAAGACGTCACCAGGGGCTGTGAGAAAGTATTTGTCACTATTTTCTGACATTTTATAGACCAAACGGTAAATCGATTAATCAAAAAAGTAGTTGACATTAATCATAATAATAATAACAATAAAAATAATCAGTTGGTCAATAATCAGTAGTTGCGTGACCAGAAAACTGCTGATAGTTCTGTTGTATCATCTTCCATAGCAATCTCAGTCTCTAATCTGTGCAGCTGTCTGAAGATCATTACATCCTCCAGCATTGCAATAATGCATGAAATCTCATGGTACATGTGAACAAAATTGCACACTTGTAATTAGCTCTGACCCTTTGACAGATTCAGCACTCAGGGACAGATTTATTAAGCCTCATTTCAGATGCATTCTAATGGGAAAAGATAAAAGGGTCACTGGATTTACTAAAGCCCACACTCTTTGCGAGGATCCGTTTTGCGTGGAAAATTTTCTTCCTCTGAAGTAAAATTGCAGCTTTAGTTATTAACATTATTAGTATTTATTATGCCGTTACTTCATTTAATGAGCATTTTCTGTTTCTGTCATTCTATCATAATGTGTTTTTTTTCTTTTCTGAGCTTGTTGATCTCAGACAAATCCCAACTCTGAACTTTGCCTTTTAGGGCCCCCCTCAAATGCAAAATGCTTATAAACAGTAGTTTATAAGTAGTTTTTGTCTCGGACACTAATTACAAACAGATTGCGAGTGCAAATTGAATAAAAGGTTCAGCGCAAATTTGCTTCATACTTTCATGCCAAAGATTAGGCCCTCAACATTTTAACTGTTACTGTAGTTTTATTTTTCTGTAGATTCTCATTTAATTTCAACTTTATTTTGGGTAAATAGTTAAAAAGTTATCCATGCCATGTATGGCAAATGATTTACAGTTTATTGAATTATTGCAGCCTTTGTGAGTGCCAGTACTCACCGTTCTGGAGTAACAGAATTAGTGCTCAAACAATCAGTAAGTTAATGGATATGTGAATCGACATAAAATTAATCTGCAAATATTTTGATTGACTGCAAAAATGACAAAAGTTAAAATAGTACTCAAGGGTGTCACTTTGTGTTGAAAAGTGTTTGGGACATAGGGGCTGAGATTAGGGTTGTGAAGAGATACTTAGCTGGTGAGACATCACGATACGCGATATTAGGTTCATGAGAATGAGACGAAAAGATCCTTAAACAGTGTTTTAAAGATTGCCTCAATGCTGAGATATCTGAGTGAGGCGTCTGGGGGACCTCCTCCAGGAAATTTTGATCTTTAAACACTTCATTTCCTGCATTCTGGTGAACGTCTCTGCACCAATTTATGGTTGAAATGTTTTTATTTGTGTAAAAGGAAACACAAAATTCAGGTAACACGTGACATTTCAAAATATATAAATATAGTAGAAAATATTGCAGAGCAGCTCTCAAGCACTCTGTGTTACTTTCAGATCTGTTTGATCTCCTGTAGATCAACTTTTCTCATGTAATATTTAACAAATAAACCTTTCTAAAGGCATTTTCATTCGTTATTTAACTGCAAGCTATATTTCGGAACGTTTCTTAACAAATGATGCTTTAAAAAAGTGGTGGGGACAAAATCAGTCATTTCAAAAAATGGTGGCGACGTGTCCCCTGCGTCCCCAGTGTAAATGACACCTATAGTACCGTTACTTACAGTATAGTGCAATATATATTTATATACACGGCATATGTATGGCGCATATATATATAATATATATATAGCAGCAGATTAAATATAGCTCACACCAACAAATGCGCATGTGTATGTATGTATTCCTTCCCAAATTTTATTTGGGAAGGAATACATACACATGCGCATTTGTTGGTGTGAGCTATATTTAATCTGCTGCTTGGCCACTCACTAGCAGAGTAGCCGCTTCTGCATTCCCATAGGCGTTTTCCTCATACTCAAGTGTACGTACATAATGTATGCACTTACTGTAGTCTACCATCTTACTGTCACTTTAGATAAAAGCATCAGTTAAGTGCTGTACAGTTAAGATGATACAGTAGGATCCTTGGTATTTTACACACTCCATCTCTTCGGTGACCTCCACATTTACCCCATAATCCTCCCCCCACCCCCAAACACACATGTTCCGCCCAGCAACAGCACCATACCATCTCCCACTGTCAGGCCAATTATGATTAGCCTCAGCACACTCTCTCCTCCCTCCTCGGCCTCCCTCATCTCCTCCTTTCCTTTTCTCCCTCCCTTTATCTGGTCTATCTCTCCTTCCATTTCACAGTCATGCTTCTGTCCCTACCTCCTTACTTAATTTCCCACCTGCCATTATTCTCCCCACCTGACGTCTCCACACCATCATGCTTCATTTTATTCTGCATCCCCCCCCTTCCATCTTTGCTCCCTTTACTCCCATACTTTAATCTCCTTCACATCACTCATTCATAACACCACCATTCTTCCTTTGTTCCACCTCACCTTGCTTTCTCTCTATATCCTTCCATTTCATCCATTCATTTCTGTTTTTTATCTTATCTTTTAATTTAAAATCCTGCTCTGAGCAAACCAACTCTAGTGACCTGGGGCTGCTTGCACAAAGAGATACCTTGACTATGACTTTGATTTAACAAATACTAAAATGTCTACATCAGATTAAGCACAAAGCAGTTCTGAAACCATTACAGATAAGACTTTCAGAAGTCTCTAAATACTTTGTTTTTTGTCTTTATGAAAATAGTCAAATATGATAAGATTTATGAGTAGCACAAAGTTGTCTACTTCCTGAGTAAACTAGAACTAATTAATTGTGAATTCTGGGTAAAATAATACTCTTTTCAAACCATAAAACATCAGAAGAGTTTTCTCCAGCTGAACACTGACATGATAACATTCATAAGGACATTGTAACTGGGCAAATTCAGTGATGAGTGTATGAATAATAGAAACTGAAAAAAAGATTTACAAGGGTTACATTGGGACTTACAAAACTATAATTTTAAGGTTTCACTAGTAAATTCTGATGTGCATTGTATCTGGGTGGTTTTTTACCACAATGACAAAGAAGACGAGAGTCTAATCTATTGTTCGATTTTTCACACGTTCATGTAACTTTTATTAGTACTAACAGTGAAAGCTCAGTGGCAGCATCCTGCGGGTGGAGCAGTGAAGGGTAAATTTTTGTGGAACTGTTTAACTCATTTTAAACTAGTCTAGAATAGGGGTATGATGATACACATAGCTCTCGAGACGATACAACGCATTGGGTTCATATTTTAACACTTATTTTTTAAGAAATCTTCAATGACAAAATATCTAGTATTTTGAAATGTTGCTTACATATAGTTTGTCTAAAAGTAGCACTCTGTCATGCCATCATGACATTGATTTTCACCTCGATTTTAATATCGCTAGGTCTCATGGCACAATATCCATCACACCCCTAGTCTAGAAGCAGAACTGAGACTAGTATCACCCGGAAGATGCACATCCCTAATGGTGATTCATTCTAGACATTCAAACCTTTTTACCACTGAATAGAAAACAGTGATATGACAGTAGATGAAAATAGATGAACTTTTGACTGATGTATTGATTGCCTTTAATAAACAGAATTGGCGGCGTAGCCACTTGAGAAGTGAGCATCTCCCTTCAGTAATGAGCCACTAATTAAGGCTGCCTGTCGGTCTTTTCTGTTTTTGACTCAGTGTGTGCCAGCTTATTGATTTACCTAATGTGTTTTTAAACCAACTCCATTCAGCCTTGTGACGGTGAAGAGTCCTTCTGAAAGGGCAAAGAAGCAGCTGACCAGTGAGTAAGATTTAGCTCACTGGTTTTGCAGTATAGAGAGAAGAACAACGAGAGAGACGGGATCCAGCACAGAGGTGACCCCCTGCACATAAACACAGGCTTGTTTAACCCTCCTGCAGTGTTGCTATAATGGCTCTGCGGTGTGATATAACCTCCACCATCTGTGAAGCAACTACAGGATCCCCCTGAGACAGGGGCCTTTGCTTTGTACATTTCCGGTACTGTTTCATCTCGCACTGATCTCTTAAACAGAGAGATGTAGAGGTGAGAAGTGTGTCCTTTTGTTTAACCAGGGCATCTGTGAATACTGGACTCCTTAGAACAGCTTGCATGAGTAGATGTTATTGATAGCAATCATTCACCCGCTGTCCTGTGGGAATAGGGAGAGTGTCTCCAGATGCCATGTGGGCAACCTATCAGTGGTCAGCCGACATGATGTCGTCCACTCCATCTTTTGTTCTCCAGCAAAGGAGGTTAGTCATAGGCAAGCCCCCAGAAACAGGGCTGGCTGTGAGCTGATTTTGGCGTAGTAGCTACACTCTGCTATATTGTAGGATTACATGACATTTACTGGCACAAATAAAATACCTTTCCCAATACACAATCATTTCAAAAGGAACGGGTTTAAAAGTATGAATCAGTTATTCTGAGCATCACAAACACCCCAACGTGGCTCTTTGCATTATCAGAGTTTTATCCATGAGTTGCTTAAGCGTAGTAGTTGTATAATATGTATTTTATATATGTGTATGTGTGTGTGTGTGTGTGTGTGTGTGTGTGTGTGTGTATTCGCTGTGTATTATTAGTAAAACAAGACTCTGTTCAAACTGCAAAATAGTAAAGATGATAATAAGCTGCAATATTATAGGAAGGGATTCAGCATTGTTGGCACTTCGCCCACACTAGAGATGTGCGTTTAAAATATCAGGATATGGGGCCTCTGCTGCATCACTTTTTTCTATTGTTTTTCTTTATTCCATTGCTTTCAACTCCATCAACTTTATGGAAATGCAATATGAAATGCTCCTTTGAAATCTAGCAAAAATATACTCGTCTAACCATATAAAAGTCACATAGTCATTTATGGGATAATAACTCCTAATTAAAATCTGAGGTTTGGGGCGTTAATCTGGTTAAATGTTTAGCTGCTAAGGACAATTTTTCACATCAGTAGTCCTCTGCTCAGAATTTATGTTATATCCAGGGTGTAGGGCAGATAAGAAACAGAGACAAACTGAGCTGCTGCTTGTTACAGTTTCCATCAGATAATAGCTGTTCACTAAATCACTAAAAAGCTACAGAATATTTGTTTTCAGTTTGAGCAATTTCAACCAAAACCAGAGAACCGGGAAATGCATGAAATATTTATCATTTCAGACTTCACAAAAAGCCGTTTTATTCAAGACACCTCAAGGGCCCTTGGGGGGGGGTCCTTGATAGTCGGCGCCTCTATTCCCCCATTGCAGCACCAAAGATCTCGCTTACTGTGCATAAAAAAGCAGAACACTAGCTTAGCATATTGATAAGAACATCTTTTTAGCATGTGTCTACTGTTCATGTATGATCCAGCTTTGAGGAGAGCCTCATGGGTGTTTTGGAGATTAGTTCTCACAATATTGTGAAGTGGAATGTGTCTTTTGGGACGGCATCTAACATGTTTGAGATTGTGATGAACATGTAGGTTTACAGTGTTGTCGAGTGCCACTTTTCCATAGCTTCTGACTTTTCTCTTCTTTGTTCGTCTTGTGCAGAAGCCTGCAGCAGCACTGATGCTCAGCCGCTGTATTGCCGTCTTTGATGTAAGCCTGTTTGGCAGCTCCACCTCTGAACTCCACTTCTCCATGTACACTTAAGTCTTTCTTTCTTTCTTTCTTTCTCTCTTTCTTTCTCTCTCCGTCTTTTCCCCTCTATACTCATTTGAATCAATACCATTTTCGCTGTCAGCGCATTTTTAAATGACCTACTTAGTAATCTCTTCCATTGTGAGTACAGAGAAAGGAAAACACACAATAAGATGTTAAAAATTACATAAAAGAAGATATCAATACCCATATTTGATGTACTTTCACAGCTTAGTAAATATTGCAAGCAAAGGCTGTCTTAGGGTATAATTTGATGCAATAAACCTCCTGAAATAATCCAGGATGGTTGTTGCAGAAGATTTTCAATGCTGTATTTGATCTGGTCTTTTGGTTTTTTCCTTTCCTCTAAACATTTTATTCTCTGTTGTTTGCAGGCGTCTTGTGAATCACTACAATGCTGAATAATACCTTGTGCCAACCTAGAAGTAAAATTGGAAATATGTAAGTTAGTAAATTATGTAAAAGAAAGGCAAAAAGTGAGAGTGAAAGGTTCAAAGAATACGTTTAAGGAGAAGAGGGCAGCACCACCTAATGCAGAACTTATCTTCAGGTCAAATTGGTTCTGACTTTTACTAATCTAATGTGCACTCTTGAGATATCCCTCCAGCCTTCTTTTAATACAGAGCTAAAGCATCAGTATCGTACCGCAGTTATCTCAGAAACACAACCACCGTGCCGTCAAAACCGCCTGAGTTCTGCCTCTCCCTCTGCATTTTCTGTATTATTTATACATTACATCTGCAGTTGCAGTACTAGCAAAACTATACTAACTTTGGCACAGCGATGCTAATTAAAGAACTGCACTCACAAAGCCTCTTAGGCAGTTTTCACACTTTGAACCAGTCGAAGCCCCAGCCACTTTAAACTGGGGCAGATAAGGCCATTACGGTTTCATGCATCCAGACTAGTGAAGCTGCCTCATATCAGATTCTCTCTTTGTGATGATCGCCCAGGACAATAACTGTTCACCCCATTAAAAGACACGTGAGATGTGTGATGCAGCCATTTGAGACAGAGAAAGTGTGTGACAGTGATAGGAGGAGAGATGCTGTGTCAGACCCATGTAGTTCAGTGGTTGGCTACAGGGAAAGACAGAAATATATGTGAATTTTTTCTTTTGTCTAAAAGGAAAGCACTAATAAAAGTTATATAGTCAAAACCTCAGTGGACCTCTGACCTGAACCACACCAGAAGATTTTTTAAAGTAATTTATGCCCAAATACCTGCTAAACTCGTGACATTCTTATCAGCCTTAGTTGCACTTTGTGTTTAGTGCTAATTAGCAAATGTTAGAATGCTGACACACTAAACTAAGATGGCAAACATTAGACCTGCTAACATCAGCATGTAAGCATTATCATTGTGAGCATATTAGCATGCTGACATTAGCATTTAGCGTAGTACAATCTCACAGAGCTGGCTGTAGACTCTTAGTCTTGTTGAGCTTATAAACATAACTACATGTAACATGGGATGTGTACAGTTGAATTCGGCTTTGTTGCATGTCTCCCCCCCTCGCTCTTCTATTTGTAGTCATCTCATGCAGAGTAGATGCTTCAAAAAAGGAATGGAAAGCAATTCAAATATTGAACAAGGTTTCCTTAAATATATAAAAGTAATAATGCGCTGACTCTCTTATTGACTGGTTTGCAGCACACCCATCTTTTAAATGAACTCAATACTGTTAATGATCCACCTATGTATGGCTTTTTAAAGATTGTGTCTGATCCTGCTGTGGCTGAAGAAATGTAGAGATGCTGCTGTAATGTGTACAAAGGGATCTGGAGAAAAAGCTTGGCTGTCCATCAGTCACAAAGGCAGCATGGTTCCGTCTGCAGAAGGTCCGGCCCCATGGTGCCTGACCTTCACAATTCTCCTCACTCCTTGCATTTTCTCTCTTCGTATCAGTGTGGTCTCTCAAACTGAAATATTGATGTGAATTTTTTTTTTTAAAAATGAAAGTGCCATCACTTCAGTCAGGTGTGGAAGTGAGTCTCTGACAGATCAACAGTATGGGTTCACCTACTGTGGGCCTGTGTGTGTCAGTGTATGTTTTTCAAGTGCACGTGCATCTGGGTATGTGTATCCGCAGTCCATTCCTTCAGCTTGGCATATTTGTTCGTTTCCTTCCTTATCTTGACACAGAATCTGCATTATTTGTAATCGCTGGTATATATTTTCACAGTCCTTGTTTTTTGTGCTCAGTACCTTTTCCTGTGATTACAAAATTGGATAAATTCATGCTTACACCACCTGTTGATGAGATTATAATGCAGATTTTGTTTTAGATGTCTTCACCCTTTGTAACAGCTCAGTGAGTGCACTGGTTTTGTAAGAGCAGGAATAACTTAGTTTAAAACAAGATTCTTCACAGGCAGTGTTTAGCTCCTTCTCCAGCTGGCGTAATGTGCAATTACGATTTTCTTTTCTAAAATGGCTCTGTCATCATAGTAAGAAGTGAGGAAAGATCTGACTTTGATCACGTCCTCAAAGTCCTGAGTCTTTATAGCAAGTCAGCTTTGCAGAGTGTCCCTCCCCTCTCCCCACCTGCAGTGCTCATATATTTTTCAGCAGCAAAGAGCTTGGGGGAGAGCCAGGTACACTATTAGAGGGATGACTCAGAACTGGGACTGGATGGCTTCACAGACTGGAGGTAATCCTGGCTCCTCGACCTGAAAATAGCCTGCATCGTCCTCTTACGTCTCCTCATTTTGCAGCACTCTGATACCTTTCAGAACCCCTACTTTTTCACTTTATACTTTATACATATCCTTTCCCATAAATCTTCTTCCACAGACTCTCTTTTTTGTTCTTTTTACCACCTTTAAACCCATTCTTTTATCCTCCAGAATGTTGTCCTCATCTTTTATTTTCACTTCTATTTCACTCAAAATCCCACTTCTTTTCACCTTCTTCCCCCTCCTCCCCCATCCTTCGAAATAAAAAGGAGGTACTATTTGGGGGCGGGGGTGGCATGTGAGCCTGGACTCACATGGCATGAAGGACGAAAACACAAAGGAAACGGGGTTGGGAAAAAAGAAAGAATTGATTTTCCAGTCGAAGAGGCCTTCCAGTTAAGTAAGTCTGCCCTCAGGGCTCTGACTGGCTCAGGCCAGCTCCTGATGGGAAAGGCCAGCCAGTGACCTTAAGACTCAACTGATCATGTTTTTCTATTCAGAGATGAAGCGTTTCATCGATCTTTATTAGAATGCCAGAGTATTCATTCACAGGCAATTGCTGGCACTGATGGATCAGAAAGGTGTACCCAGTGGAAACTTTGTAAGGGTGTTTTATATTTTGTGTGTGTGTGTTTACATGTGTGGGTACATTTCTGTGAATGTCAGCCTAACCCTGTTTGCCCTTCAAGAGGAGCACAGCGCTGCATCCCCTCTGGCATTTCAGTGAGGTGGAGTAAGTAACGGGATGAGAGACGGAAAGAGAAGGAGACATATCACAACACACACACACAGTACCGTTGGCTGGCTGGCAGCCATGACAGATGGGGGAGTTCAGTTCATGGGAGTTGCCATGGAAACCAGCATCAGTGCTACCCTGAGCTCCTCCACTCTGCATAAGCCAAGATACAGAAAAGCACACACACACTCTGCAGAGGAGTGCAGCGTGGGCAGCAGAAACATTTTGCTTGGTGTTTATGACTTATTGTTGTTGCACAAGTCTGTGTCATCGGGTTCACGACTCATTTCCTCAGTTTAGATTCGAGGGGCAGAGATTGCTGGCTTTGTGTGAATCCAACGGTAATTGCAGTTAATGGATTTGTTTACGAATGACGCTGACAGCCATGATCAGTAACTGTGCTAGCGAGAAAGTGTGTCACGACGGGCACCTGATTGAACGGAAACAAATGTATGTGTATTTGTAATGCTTTTAGCTTCCTGTCTCCGCCCCTCCCCTCTGAGCCACTTTACATTTACAGTCTTCCTCTCACTCACTCTCAATCGGAGAATAATTATCACCCAGTCATCTTCTCATTCACCCTCATATTTACATCGCATATCCTCTCTCTCTTTCTCTCTCTCTGAACAGCAGCCTCAAAATTTATGCCTTTTTTCTTCGCACTCTGATTCCCGTCATCGATCCTGTTTAAGAGCAAACGAGGCCCAGCATCCATTCACCCAGAATGGGTCTAACTAGATGTGACATGCACTAAAAGCCAATCCGCTGCTGCGCTGCGTTCCAGCCCAACAACGGCATATGGATCATTACTTCAACAGCACTCCTGCTTAATTTCTTCTCTGTTATTCATCTTAATTTCTTAGTCACATACACTCTTTTTCCATCACACACACACTCATATATCCCCTGATTTGCACAATTATACTCTGCATCATACTCTCCTACATACATTCTCATGTCGCCCTGACATCTGTAGTCATGAAGTCCTGAAACTGGTGTTTGCCCATCTGAAGGACATTACGGGTCCCTTGCTGGACCCCCTGCAGTTTGCCTACAGGGCTAACAGGTCAGTGGATGATGCTGTCAACTTGGGACTGCATTATATCCTGCAACACCTCGACTCTCCAGGGACATATGCAAGGATCCTGTTCGTGGACTTCAGCTCAGCGTTCAACACCATCACCAAACTCACCCAGCTCACTGTGCCAGCCTCCAACTGTCAGTGGATCACAAACTTCCTGACTGACAGGAGTCAGCAGGTGAGACTGGGGAACAGCAAATCCAGCACCAGGACTATTAGTACTGGCGCCCCCCGGGGGTGTGTGGTGTGCTTGCCCCCCTGCTCTTCTCCCTCTACACCATCTGAGACCTATCTGTCAAACTCCTGAAGTTTGCTGACGACACTGTCATCGGCCTCAACCGGGTTGGTGATAAGTCAGCCTACAGACGTGAGGTTGATCAGCTGTCTCTCTGGTGCGGGCAGAACAACCTGGAGCTTAACACGCTCAAAACTGTGGAGATGACCGCGGACTTCTGGAGGACCCCCCCACTCTGCCCCCCATCACCATACACCATACTCAACAGCCCTGTGTCTGCTGTGGAGTCCTTCAGGTTTCTGGGTTCCACTGTATCCCAGGACCTAAAGTGGGCGCCCAACACGGACATCATCATCAAGAAGGCCCAGCAGAGGATGTACTTCCTGCCGAAGGTACTGCTGATTTACACAGAAATCATCCAGTCTGTCCTCTGCACGTCCATCACTGTCTGGGTTGGACCTGCCACCAAAAAGGACAGGAGCAGACTACAAGAGACAGTCAGGACTGCAGAAAAGATCATAGGTGCCAACCTGTACTCCATTCACGACTGATACATTTCCAAAGTCAGGAAACAGGCAGGAAACATCACTGCAGATCCATCTCACCCCGGACACAACCTGTTCCAGCTTCTCCTCTCTGGTAGGTGCTACAGAGCACTGTACGCCAAAACCAACAGACTCAGGAACAGTTTCTTCCCACAAGCCATCACTCTGAACAGCTGACTTCTGACTCACAGTGTCAGGAACAATTCTTGTGCAATAACCCAGTAACTCTGCCTCAATTCAGCCATTTACTGATTACCACTTATTATTTATTCATCATTCTCTTGTTTTCTATTTCAGAGCTGTTCATACTGTTCATATTGTATATTGTATATACTGTATGCAAAATCCACCTACCTCAAGTATATAACACCTGCACATAATACTCCATCACACTGTGTATACAGTATGTGTACTTGTAGCACATGTATGCTTGTATGTGTATGTGCACCTGTAAATCTCATCCACTTCCGTCCACCTGTTGTTAATAATAATAATAATAAAACATACCTGGCAATAAAGCGGATTCTGATTCTGAAAACATAATATTATACCATTATACTCTTTTGTGATAGGATATGTAAGATAAGAGGTGTCCCTAAACTCATCATGGCTTTATTTAAATGCTCCTTGTAGCAGCTACTTGCTTGTTTTTTCACCAAGGCTGTAAACCAACCAGGAACCGGAAATTTAAACTGCAGCACCTTCCTATTCAATTAAACTACTGTCCTTTTTCAAAGGAATAGTTCCACATTTTTGGAAATTCTCTTACCGGTATTTGTTTTCTTTGTTTTCCAACTATATGACCAATAATCCATTTCTAATTTCTCTCACCCCGCACAGGTCACAAATAGATCTGCATATTTTATTCTGTGTGTTTAAACTACGACTGAATGTAAAATGAAGCCACTAAGGCAAGCTGCTTATATACTGTGTTAGGGTAGCAGTAATAAGAGTAAATGAGTAAACTTGTATTGTGTCCAAAAATGTTAATTTCTTGATGTTTGCTTTACCACATGTACAATCTTACACCTGCCGGTGTCCAATAACTTACGTCTCTGTCTCCCTTTCCTCTGCTCTTTCTTTCTTTCTCCATCTTTTATTCTTTCTCTGCAGTGAGAAGAGGAAGCTGCAGGTGAACATTGCGAGTCCCATCCAGTGCAGCATGAACGGAAGGAAGTGCACGATCATTGTCGAGCCCAAGATCAACCAGTCACATCCAGACTTCACAAAGAGCCGATCTGGTTACATCCTGGCTGTCCCCGGCAACTGAAATGGGCCAAACGGCTAAAACAGTGACAGCGATTCCAAACCAGGCCGGGATAATGATCATGAGTCACTTCTCGTGTATGTTTGTTTTTGCAGAGCTGCTGGTAATGTGGCGATTTAGATAGCAGCTCTGTAGGAGGATTGGGGTAATTTTCCAATTCCAAATTTGACCTATTGTGTAGATTTCTATGCAATGTTACTATAAACAGGAAGTGTACAAAACACCTACATGCAAAATGCTATTGGCTAAACAGGTTTTAAAACTACACAACAGGATAATCCACCAAAGTGGTGGTTGTTCTTTTTTTATTTCAAATGATTTGCTTTGTGCAATATTGAGTTTATTGTAGATGCAATATTGTGGTTGTCAAGGTGAGACGAGATTATGCAGCAATTGTTCTCTGAATCACTGATGTCGCATAATTTGAAAAAATCCAAAGGCTTTGGAATTTATAATCCCTGCAGCTCCCCATGCAGGGGCCAGATCAAAAGTGAACCCTTGAAAAAACGAAGACGATATTTATGTATGACTCTGGGTTGATTTATATTCTAAGGAATAACGATGTGTTAATGACCATAATTGAAGACTTACCTGCCTATGTGGTAAATAAAAGGAAACGCAGCGTCCACTTTTAGTTCATTAAATGTTTATGGTCACATATAAGAACAGAAAGTGCGATAATGTGATTCAGTGGTTCAGTCAGCGTCGGAGGCACAAATTCCAAATCTAAATTCATTGCTAGTTTCTTAGTCACAGGATGTGTTGATCATATCCTGAACACTGCAACCTGCTATACACGCAAAGCGTTCAAAATCTAATTTAAATCCATTTTCTTATACTCTCTACTGCTATGTCTGTAATTTTTTTAATACTGCTTATATATTAAAGGTTAGAATATACTTTACATGAACAGCATATAAAAACAAATGTGTGTGCACAGCACGTATACTGCATTCAGTATATAAAGGGATGTTATAACTAAAACGAAATAACAAAAGTTAGACGAAGACTATAACCAAAGCAATAGTTTTTTCTAAGAGATATTTTAAGTTCATATTCTCTCAAAATATAAGACTTAGCAGGAGAGACCTGTACTGTATAATCCCATGTGAACTCCAGCCCCTGAACATAGTCTCATTTGCTGTCTTTGTGTTGAGTGAAGAGCCTAATGACTTGTAGTGGTCCTTTGGAGTAGACTTCCATTTGACAAATACCCCCTTCATCAGAGAGAAAGAGCGTGTGAGTAGCTCTGTGGGAGTGTGTGTGTACTGTATGTGTGTTTGTTAGCTCTCCTCTTCTTGGCTCTGAGAATGAGAATCTGGCTGGTGGCCACAGTGAAGGAGTGAAGACAGACTGGTGTGAAGTCTGTAACCAGACTGCTGTCCTACTTTACCTCCCTGTCTAACGATGGGAAAGACTTTTTGTATGAACAGTGGACTATTAGGAGGCTTGATTTTCATCTGATGCTGCTGCTAAACTCCCTTCACTTTCTTCAAGCCAAGTCACACATATCAAATCAGCACTTGAACACTCAAAGTATGGTATGTACTGTTCTCACAAGCTGTCGGCTGTGTTGAAAGTATTTGCTCTGTTTTGGTAAGTGTTAGCACCTTACAATATGCTGTTTTTGCAGCCGTTGCAAAAATGTGTGGCAGCACAGAAGCTCATGAGACAAAGATGTCTGGCTTTACGCTGTGTGTTTAATATTAATGTCCATCCACACATTTAGTGCATAAAGCTCAAATATCAGTTATTTTGTCATGTAAAGATGTTGTTGCTGCTCTAAATCCAACCTAATTATAAAGGTTAAAAGCTCATTCTTGACCTTGGAAACAGCAGTTGAGAAAACAATCTCACCACAAGGTAGCTGTGTTGGAGCTAACCTCCAACATGCTAAAGCTAGTAGGTCAGCTCTCCAAGACAACATTTGCACAGATTTACTTTGCCGAGCGAATCCACTGATTGCAGTGATTCCGCTGAAATTAATTGATTTGGATTTTTTCATCCGTCTAGGTGTAGAGGTTGAGTCTTAAAGTACTAAGGGGAAAAAGTGAAAAATCTACACTTCCAATACAAATGAAAGATGATTGTGTGATCTAGAACACCTTCTAAATGAACCTTGTGTTGAGATTGTTTTTGTCAACTGTTTTTGTCCCAGGTCAAGAATTAACTTTGAACCTCAGGCATGAGGCCAGTCTTCAAAGCTTGCATTGAGCTTACTTACATTTGCTTGATATTAAGGTCGCCATGATTACGTGACAGTAAATGTCACAAATTCAGAGGATGAGAAAACAGACATTGTATCCTCTCTATACCCACAGAGGCTTAGCTGTTTTGTCTATATCTGTATAAAGACTAAGTAAAGAATACCGACTGTGAGCTGAGGAACGACAGCCCAAGGTTAGAAATCGGTGCTCCCTCGGTGTCTGGCCTAGTTGAAGAGGCATTCTTGTCGACTTTACTTCAACAGGAAGGAAAACTTGTTAGCAGTCATTTTAGCCACAGTAACACAGCCCTCTAATTGTGCCTGAGTGTTGTCTGAACAAGTAATTTATCTTAATTAGATTGCAAGGGCTCCTGTCTTTTGAAGAAGTAAATCTCCATTCTACCTCGCAGCTTTGTGGTGGCTGACCTTGTCCCTTTTGCTTGATAAGGCCACTTCAATGCAGAAAAGACATGTTTGGGGAAACGAGTGTATTCGTAGTGTGGATTAAGGAAGTGACATGGGTAGAGTTAATAGATGGTTTTCAAAGGAGCTCAGGCACAGGGGATGCCTGTGATGAGTGTTTATGTGTGTGTGTGTGTGTGTGTGTGTGTGTGTGTGTGTGTGGAGCATAACACTACAGCTCTCCATATCCTTCAGCATGGTAATCTCCCACAGGGCCTCTCCTCCTCTCTGCTCTGCTATTCACCGCTATCATTAGGATGGACTCCGTGTCACTTCTCACTTCAGCGCTTCTCTCTCTGCTTTCTTAAGGCAAAGGGGGTTGGTGAACAAAGCCTCGCTTGGCCTCCTCCTCTTCTTTTCTGCTCCCTTTCCTTTCTTGTCCTCTCTCCACCCCTCCCTCCCTCCTTTTCCGCTTTCCTTCCTCTGTCAAATCACTTCGCTCCTCGCCCACTTGGGCTGACTCTACTTTCCTGCAGGGCAGTGAAGGTTTTCCTTTTTTTTGTTTTTTTTTTTCCTTCAGCCGTCCTGTGCCCAGGAGGCATGGAAATAAAAAAGGGAAACTACACCAGCAAAAAGACATGTCTAGCAATAGGAGTATAATGCAGCAACAAAAACATTAAAAATGAGACAAAGCTGAGTATATTAATCTCAAATGTAAATATTATGAATCCAAAGCCTATTCAAGAATAAAGATGGTGTCATTCTATATCTTTATTATTGTCAACAAATTCTACTATGAAAAGATCAAAACCAACAACCAGAGTCCATTTCTCAGTATTTTCTCACTTTCCCGATCTGTCTGTGGTACGAATACTGAAGACGTAAATTTTTTTTTAGAAACAGCTCACAAGTTTTTTTGTTTGTTTGTTTTTTGGAGGGGGTGGGGTTGTCGAAATTGTTTACTTAAACAGCTGGTGTATGTGGGAGTCAGTATGTTATGGTAATATCATACTATCATACATGGTAATGAACATGTCACCCAGTGCAACAGTGTCGCTCTCTGATGTGTTTTTCATAGTTTTTGGACAATAATGTGCATATATTTATCTATATCTATTCCAGGCAGGAGTTTAACGAAATCTTAAGTAAATAGGTAAAAAGAAATAGAAACACCAAAGTGTGGTTTACATTTTGTATGACCATGTCATTTCAAATGGCTTCATCATTTCAAATGGCTTCATCATTTCAAATGGTTCTTATATGAACGAAATTCACTGTTGGTTGTTGTATTTTATGGGAATTGATGACGATAACAAAAAAATGTAATATCACCAGCTTTATCCTTTTAATGATTTGTTTTTGGTTTGAAAACCTATTCAGCAAAGATTATTTTACCGCAAGTGTAAAAATCACAGGCTTTTCCTAATTATCCCTTTATAAATAGGCATACAAGAATGTCATATGAATGTTAACACTAGGAGACTTGTGCCATTGTGTTTTTCCCTTTACTATTCTTTGTACTGGGTTCTTAACAAGTACTTTCTTCTAGTTTTCATTGTTTTTGTTCAAGAAACATTTGATACAGGACTATTATCAAGCCATGTAAGCCAAAGGGTAACAAAATCCATTTTCTTTTTCATAATTTATTCCATAATCTGTGGCTTTAAGCATGTTATGTATGTAAACATCATTCATTCAGTATGTGCCTAATTTTATATTAAGTTTATATTTTGCATATTTGTGATTAGATCCCTTAAATATACTGTAATATCCAGATCAAGTCTAAAGGGAACTTCACTGTTGTAATACTATTTTTGTGCAAATGTATTGTGTATAAATCCAGATTATGCATTTCCATGATTTTTCCATAATTATACATATTACCATTAATCATGTTATTAATAAATGTATTTGCTTCATTAGCTGCTTCTTTTAGTCACTTCCCAAGATTGTGTACTAGTAGTACTAATGCTAAGTGTATGTGTGTGTTCATGTGGTGTGGGGGTGATCAGATAAAACAGTTGGAAGTCATTAGTCTGAATGGCAAAACTGATGATATGTTGACTCAAATGTTTCCCGGGGCCAGTCGTAGTCCGTAAAGTGTTATGTGGTAATAGCTGGGTAGAGCTCTACGTTAATCCACCCACTAACAGCTGTTTCACAAGGTGACGTCGAAGCGGCTAAACCCCCTGCAGTCGGCATGACAACGCCGCTTCCCTGCTACTTCCGCAGGGGTTTATAATCCACTGATTGACTGAATGACTATCTGCTGCTAAGAGTGGGGTGACCCGGCAGTTAACTAAATTGGAATTAATGGACAGAGAGTGATATGTAAGAAGTGAAATGACCCAAACTAATCTGTCTGTGTGGTGGGCTTTCAGTTTGTTTGGAGATACGGCAGTCATTTCCAACAAGGGGGAAAGACTGTAAAGTAACAGAGAAAATTGTTTTAATGATTTGATTTTTCTTTTTTAAAATAATCCACACATTTGTTTTTAGGAAGAACGTGTACACGCATAGAGGATTACAGATTGATGTGAGGCTGATCTTAAATTTATATATAAAACTACCAACTACGATGAAGCCATCTTCACAAGACATGTCCCCCGCCAACCTGAGTCGTTTCGAAGCGATGAACAAAAATGAAAAATCTGATTAATAGTTTGCCCCTTTAGTTTCTACATGTTTAGTAGAACAAATGCAAACCAAATCCACTGAAAATGTTCTTACAAAGAAACCAATTCTGAACATGGACCATTCAAAGGTCATTCTTCTTCTGTAGTGTTTCCCTATCCAAATTGAGGATCTAAGGATAGGTGGTTGTCATGTACTGTGGTTTGTGGTTTTTGGCTCTATAAATAAAATTTAAAATTGCCATTTAAAGCAATGTATGAGGATGTTTGTTTCTTTTTACCAGGCACTAGAGCAGCTACACCTTCAGTTAGAGAGGAAATACTAATTGGTAAAAATCAAATACCACACTAGTTAGAACGAGAACCTACATAGATCAGGAGAGAACTGCTCTGGGAGAGAAAAATGAATCAAATTCCATTGCTGTCTTTTACATACTTTTTTGTTTTTTGCCTTTATATGATATTGACAGTTGACATACAGACAGAAAATGTGGGGAGAGAGAGGGGTGACAACATGTAACAACGATCCTCAGTAGAATGCACATCTGGCACATAGCAGTATGATATGGATCTTAACCATGGCCACTGGACGCGCCATGTTTACTATCATGTGACATGTGGAGCTGGGGATCGAACCACAAGCCCTACGATTTCACTTTCATGGAAGTGATTGTTGTTAAGAATATTTACGGTAAAATGCATTGCACGGCAGTGAAAATCTTGAATGAATGAACTGTGAAGCAAGCTTGTTATTTGAAGTTTGCAAGTTCAATCTTGTCTCTCTCACTACCACTGCTGAGGTGTTTGAGCAAGGCCCTTAACTCCCAAGTTAACCATTAAGCTCTAGTGGCCAACAGATCAGACTCTTGTTGTACTGGGCAGCTTCCAGGTGTCGATGTGTGTAAGTTTAAAAAAAAAAGAAAAAGAAGAACTGTTAAATGCCACATCTTGTGTTTGCAAAGTGCTGATTCAGACTAAATGAGTGCGCATCAGTCAGCAGCTGGAGGCACAAAAAGGACAAGCGGCCGCCTTGAACGATCAGTGCATTTTATTTTTCCATCACAGTACAAAAATAAATTAAAATAAGCAGAAACTAACTGAAAAAAGTTTAAATTACAGCAACAGCTTTTTTGTCTTTTTCAAATTTCAAATTTTTATTGAATAGCATCAACACCCCTCCCTCGCCCCACCAAGGGAAAACCAAGTCCAACTACCAGTGTGGTTGGTGTATGCTCCTTGCCCATAAGAAAAAAACATGTCACACATTCTTCTGTACAAATAAAACGCTGTCATTCACGCACACACACACACACATTCACACACACACACATGCAGCCATCGAATGCCTCTTTTTGAAATTCTTAACCACTGTTTCGTTTTTATATCTACAAAGTACGCAACAAGATACAGAAAAGAATTTGACAGAAATCTTTAACTATCACTTGAGTCTTTTTTCATATTTTATAATCTTTTGAAAGTATTTTCTGAAACAACTACTCAATGATGCAAAGTGGAGAAAAATGGCACATTTCAAGTGAGTTGGGGCAAATGGACAGAGAGAAAAAGATTCGGGGTCTCTTTTTGAGGCCCTTTACCCCAATGCCCTGCTTTTTTTCTGCCAGAGCAGAAGCCCAACCAAAGTACGTGTCCCCTTATTGTGCCAGCACAAACACTCCAAATGAACTCTCACTAATCTAATTCCATATGGCAGCCACAATCCCACACGAGGCCACAGGTTGTGACCACCTGAGCCGCTCATTTCCTCTGTTTCATACTAACACAGCGGCAGAAAAGACTTCCATTCTCTGGTAACAACTTTTAAACATGACAGAAGCATTTTGTTGGCACGAACAATCCGTTTTCAGACAGATTTTCAGAACACTGCTAAAGAAAGATGTATATATTGAGATGAGGTGTGAATACCAGTAAAAACATTTCACATACATTTCTGGATGGAAATACTGTAGCATCTCCAGTGATTGCAGTCATTATGGAGATGGCAAATAGCTGAAATCAAGAAGCTTCAACTATTCTCCTGTGAAACAAAAAATACATACCTGTATTGTTATGCATGCTTCTGTTTTGGTTGTTGTGTCGCTGCCATTGCACACTGCAGCATGTCATTTTAGTCAAGTGGCTTTTATGATTGAAAATGTGATTATTCTTTTAGAGGTCGCCTCATCTCCTACAGCCCCTAGATGAATGTGATGTTGCCTCACATTTGATTTACACAGAGGTGATGCTGATGGATTATCCTCAAGGTAAGCTGTACTTTTCTGCAGTGATCCTGAACGAGTGTCATTGAAATAATTTATTCCCCTGGGAAAAATGTGTGTGCTTTCTCTTCCTGATATGTGGGACAGCAGGTTGGGTTAACTCCTCGTGCAGGCCAGTGTTGCAGGACAAAAAAAGATATTTTCGGGGCATTTTCTTAAGAAGGTCAGTGATGTGTTGTTCTGTCAAGGTGTCCTTGATGATGTCACTTTGGTGATGGTCAGATTTGACATTGGTTTTTATCTAAGGGCTTTTTTGATACGATTCTCATCAATAAATTCCTGCAACATTCATTTGCATAAACCAGATCAATCTTCATTCCCACCAAAGATAAGCACACCTGCTTTACCAGCAAAACCCCTCTTCATGTCCTTCCCTTTGCAAAGTCTCTCATCATGATCTTTCATTTACATTAAATGTGCCTAAATAAATACATTAATGGCAATAAATTAGGTGTAGTCATTAGTAGATGAAAATCCACCCTGTCATTCAACAGCTGGACAAACAGTACAGTATTTCAGACCTGTGGGATTTTCATCAAAGATATGGCACTGTTTTAACATTTTCTATGCTGAATCATAAGCACAAAATCAAACATCATTCCAAAGTGGTTGCAACACAACCTATTGACAAAAGTACAAAAAGAATTTCCCTGGTAAACAAATAGCCTATTTTAGCAAGCATAGCTAAAAAAAAAACCTAGTGTCACTTGATTCACAGCATTCTCTAATGCAGATGCAGTTGGTTTACAAATCAAAAAGAAAGTAATAATTGCTCCTGCCCTCCCGGAAACTCTGTAAAATTGCATGGCACACGTGCAAAACATTACATGTCTAAGTAAAAAAGAAAGAAATCAAATAAAACTTGTTCCAGAAAAGCAATAAATAAGCCTCCATAGCTGTAAGCCTCTGGGGAGTAAAACATCCATTAACTTGTTCTTTTTATTTTTTTTCTAGATGAAAATAAAGTAGGTGTTTCTGAACACACACTGTATGACCACTCGTCATTGGCCATACGTCCTTTTGCTGTCTTCTTATCAAAAGTCCCACAATGCAATGTTTGCTTATTGTCCATCCAGTTTTCCCCTGTACTGTAAAAGTCCTGTAAGAACCCCACAAAAATATGGATCCAGCAATGATGGCCCCTGCTGTTCTTTCAGATATGCAATACAGCAAAAAATGTCCAGTCGTATCCGTATTAATGGAGCCAGGTTTTGCAGCCAAAGAGGCCTGCTCATCCGCAATGCATGACGAAAGCCAGTCAGGTGATGGCCCTCCTGCAGTAGGCAGTGCACATCACATCATCAGTCAGAAGGTCACTGGTAGGCTGCTGCAGCCTCAGTCCTCTCCACATTCATTGCTGTAGATGTATGCTTTGTTTTCTAAGGTTTTTTTGTCTTTTTGTCTGAATTGTTTTTTAAGATTTTCAGTATTTCATATAGATATATATATATGTATGTTAGCAAAGGATTTACACAAGTCTGGCATTTTTTGTTTATGTATCATTCTCAAAAAAGCTTTCATTCTCGGGTTTACAGAAAATCCTTCCTTTGCTCGTTTGAAAATATAACTTGGCCTTGATCATTACATGTCTTCAACAGGCAAAACGAGTGCTCTTGGTTTTTAAATCCTATGCCCCAATTTTAGGTGACCATTGCAATTGTTATCCCTCAAACTGTGAAAATTACTGAGCCCCCCTCCAGAGATGCTTTACAGAGTCTTACTAGATAAAGTTGTTATATATGTCAAATACTTCCTAATGGGCCTCGTCCCACTGTAGTTTGGACAATAATAAATAAGTAGCATCACAAATAATCTTTCAAACTTGTCAAAATGCCAGACTGGAGTATCCCCCTCCTTCCCTAAAACCTCTTCAACCCCCACCCCCACCCCCAACCCCAGCATCCCCTCACCGGTCGAGGCCAATGAGCAGGCGGCTCCTCTCCTCCTCCTTCTGGCTCTCGTTCTTCAAGTCAGCGAACACCTGAGTGAAGTAGTGCGGGTCAGAGTTGATCTGGAGCATCTTTGCGCTCATCAGGTTGATGATAGATAGGCAGCGGTCCCAGAAGGTCTCCTTGGAGCTCTCCACTAAGAAGGGCTTGAGAGGGTAGGAGATCTCGTTGCCCATGTAGGAGTAAGACAGGTAGAGGCAGGTAAGCAGCACGGCCTGCAGCTCGTGCTCCGTGGCCACCTCTGAGGAGACCACGTCACGGCACAGCATGTAGACAAAGACCACATTTGCAGGGGTGATGAATCCCTGGTCCTGCCAGCCTTGGAGCAGCAGGGAGCGGTCCACACTGCGCAGCCACAGCACTGGGTCCGTGGGTGAAAGGTGTTTCAGCCGGTAACAGCGCCGGCACAGAAACTCCCCAAGGCAGCGCAGCAGCTCACTGGTGGAGGCCTGGACAATCACTCTCTTAGGGGTCCCAGGAGCCACATTGGAGTTAGTCAGAGGGGCCTTCTTGACAGACGATACTGTGTTGTTGGAGCTCTTGGTGAGAGCAGGAGTGCTCTGATCCTGGGCGAAGGTGGACAGGTTGGCGCATGACTGCGACTTCTTCAGGTTTTCATTGTTCAGGTGGGTGACATTGTTCTGGTAGTTGCCGTTGGGCTGCACCTTCTTGGAGCCTTTCTTCTTGGCTGACACTGCTACAATCCGCTTCCATGGGAGCACGTTGATGAGCGAGTGGCGCTTCAGGTTCTTGTCTTTGGCGTTCTTGCTGTTCTGGACAGCTGTATAGTGGCCCACAGTGGCCGGTCCATCCTCAAAGAGAGCTGCCTTTCGGTAGCTGGGTGACAAAGACAGAACGGTTCCCATGGCGACCGTGGGGAGGCGTCCAGAGGCTTTAGCCGCGCTGGGTCAGAAGAGTGTCTGCCAGGGGAGATCCTGAGGGTCTCAAAGCCTCAGTGCTTTAGACAGCTGGGAGACCAGGGCTACAGGCTGCTGCGGGGCATCTAAAGCCTGGGAGGAAACAGTCCCGTGAACAGCTCTCTGAGGAGATAATGATCACCTCACTGACACACTCTGTTGTATTTCAGCTCTCAGTCAGCTTCTCTGGATGGCCACTGCTGGAAGCAGAAAAGATCAATAATCAGAAAAATAATTGGTGAAGGATCAATTACCTTCAAATTATCCACCGATGTTTACAAATAGCAAATACAATGTATTTGATCTCACATTACATCTATAATTATTTAGCTTACATCAGATAATATCATGGTTATCAAATCTGTAACGTTTGTGAATGTGTGCCTTAGTGGTTTATCTGCCAGCAGCCTACCTCAGGTCTTATTAGCAGCATTGATTTGACTCAGTAAGTGGTGGAATGGATCAGCCTATAGCTTATACCAATTAACTCAAACAGTATAGATCCTTCCTTGCTACAAATGATCAATGTTATTATCAGGCGAATCATCAACATAACAATAAACATTTAGGTTAGAAATTGTGCTGCATCTTATATTCATCTGCAGTACATTATAGAGCATACAGAAAAATATTATTCAATTATTCAAAGGAATTCTACTCCACATTGGATTGAAATAGAACATATATGATAAATTCATAAACATTTTATAATGAGACATCCATATTTTATGGGCAATGGCCGACGAGTGAACCACGCGCCACCCTTCTCACTAAAATGGAAGACTGAAACGTAAACACCTTAATAACAGGTGAAGGTCGCATTAGATGGATGTGGATCCTGCGTATTAAAGCCCATATCCAAGGTCCTACAATTTTCCTCCATTAAAAGTAGATAAACAAATAGATATATGATTATTTATTTGCACGGCGTGTTTTCATCGTCACTGCAGTAGGCTACATATGCATATAAAGGACAGTCGATGGATCGACTTTGCTCACTTGCGCAGAATCCATGCTGCTCGATCCTTCATTCCATCATCCTGTTATTAATCCGATGACTGATTCGTTAATTGTGGAGAAACTCCAAAACATCAGATTTTTTATGTGACATAACTGGACTAAAATAAAAATGAAAGGACGTAATGGACTTCTTGTTGAGGGGTTGTGTAGCCGACATCGCGTGCTCTCCATGGTGCTGAAACTGAGCGTCTGCGTCGAAATGAAAACGTTGGCCATAATAGGCGGTGGCTTAAAAATGAATAAAATACTCATCTTTTCCACCCATCCGTTAATATCTGATAATATGTGGGTGGAATTGCCTGTCTATAACTTCACATGCCAGTTTCTTTCAATGTATGGCCATATTTTCTGCATTACATGTAGCTGCGCATCACCTGGTTTAAAATAGGCTATGTTGCATCCACAAATCTGTGCAATCTAAACTCCAACATTCCCAGCACGAATATGTTCCACAATGAAAGCAAACTTACCAGATCTCCTGCAAAATGCGAATATAATTGCGCTGCAACGATGGTGCCCTCTGTTTCGAGCCTGTTTTTCCTTATAAAACGCGAATAAAACATAAAACCATCCCGGAGAATATAAATACAACAAAGTAAATAATCCGAGCCGAAGCAAAAAGCAAGTGGTGGTGTCGGCGCTGCGCAGGCGATGGCAGGCAGTTGTGGAATGGATGCTTAGATGAGGATGTGCTCCTGGTCCTCCTGGCCGTGAGATGCGGATGCTGCGAGGGCTGATGTTGTGTTGGTTGACTGACTGTGTGAGGATGGTTGACGCAAAGGCGGTGGTGGGGCGCCGCTCTGCGCTCTGTGTGCGATGATGTCTCTGCTGGCAAACAACTCCGCCTAGAGCCACAACCAGCAGGCGCTCATACAAACTGAACCCAGTGAACTCCGAACATGTTTTTCTTCATAACATCTTTAACACCAACCTAAAATCAACACCATTCATCCAAGCACTTAACGTATGAAGTGAGTTGGTAGGCAGGTTCTGTAGTTGTGAGCCTTTACTGAGTAGGCCTACAATACCACTGTATTACATCGTCCTATTTATATTTATATATATATATATATATATATATATATATTTATAGGCCTAAATTTGTCACGTTTTCATGACAACGAGGCAAGGCCTATTTAATTTTGGCTCAAAATATTTGTGTTGGACAAGCATAAAGGGCCTAACTCTGTGATAAATATTAAAAAATAATAAAGTGTAACGTTTTTAATGCTACCTACTTTAAAACTGAATACTAATTGATTCATATTATCAAATCAAATGCGAAGCAGCAAAGAGAGCTTCTGACAAGTGTTTACGAGCACTTTTATAACATGACTACAATTCCCAAACGTCTCAAAATCCCGACATGCAAATCGAACGCTGACGTCACGTACGCAGTAACGTAGTCCCCGCACGTAATTTTCATTCAAGTAGCATTTTGAATAAGGAAGATGGCGGCTGCAGCAGTGGTTGAGTTTCAGAGAGCCCAGTCTCTCGTCAGCACGGACCGCAACGCCTCTATCGACATTCTCCATTCAATAGGTAGGTGTTCGGCTTAGGTTTTGAGATGGACATTGTTCCTCTGACCGCGGTGATGTGCTTTTTCTGGCCTGCGGGGTTAGCATGCTAGCTAGTGGCGTTCAATAGCTAGAGCCGGTGATGTGCCGTGCTGACTCACTGTTGAACGGTGGGTAACGGCAATTGCTAGTGGACGTTAGCGAGTTAGCATCTTTGCTAACTTTAGGCCTGGGCGTGAAATATGTAATAGTTATCAGTAATGTTATGTTGCTCACTGTGTGGTTGGTTCTTGTCATTGGCCAAAGTTCCCAAACTAACTACCATTACCTCTACTTAAGACTGTCACATTAGCATGGTTACTGTTTTGGTTAACGTTAACATCATTAGCTTGTAGTCAAAAGCCTTTTAACCAATTTCATCAACAAAGTGAAAGGCAGCTCTTTTACAGAGGGAAAATAACTACCCATATTGTTATTAATGGAACACTTAGGAATAATTGACCAAGGTTTGCTTTTGTGTTTATGGTTGTGTAAACACACGAGCAAATGGACGATGCATCCTAAACAACATATACTGGACAGCTCTTGCGTTACACATCACTGTCTTCAAATTGCCTTGTCACTACAGCCCACTAGCTGTCAAGCTGCCCTGCTACACTGTTTATCCCTCTCTAAAATAAATGTTACGGCAAAGCATTGATTTTGTTCTTAGTTGTGGGGTAACGTTAAATTGATTCACCAGCAATTTGACAGAAAAGTAATCAACTGAAATTAAGTTATTTATCAAACAAAAGGCCAAACATATACTTATTCCTAATGGTGAGGATTTGCTACTTGTCTCTGTTTTATATAATTAAATATTAAAAAATATTTAGGTTTTGGACAGTTGGTCAGACATGGAAAGCTATTTTAAGACATCACCTTGGACTCTGGAGTATCTGCATTTTTCACTACATTTTAATTGGCCAAATAATATATACATAAAGCTAATTTATAGTTCCATAAAGTTGTCTGATTGGCATGTGGACTGAATATTGAAGTAATGTCAATATTTGACAACATGAAACAGGACTAAGTCAGGTCATGGCTTTCAAAGCTTAAAAGTCCACGACTCACACTAATTAAATGAAAGTGCGCATAAAATAAGCAAGTTGGTTTCTGATGTTAACTTGTTGCTTTTGTTTAACAGTGAGGAGAGATGTTCAAGAGAATGATGAAGAAGCTGTCCGGGTTAAAGAACAGAGCATCCTGGAGCTGGGGACACTCCTGGCCAAGACCGGACAGGCTGCAGGTAATGGTCAAACTTTGATGTTTACTTTTCAGCTAAGCCTATGAACAATCTAATTGAACATGTTATTTTACCACTTTCTGACTTTTTTCATTGTTTATTTCTATTTTGTGGCTCTCTCCAGAACTAGGGGGTCTGCTGAAATTTGTGAGGCCTTTCCTGATTTCCATCAGCAAGGCCAAGGCGGCCCGACTGGTCCGCTCTCTGCTGGACCTCTTTCTTGACATGGAAGCAGCAACAGGGCAGGAGGTTGAGCTGTGTCTTGAATGCATTGAGTGGGCCAAGGCAGAGAAGAGAACATTCCTACGACAGGCTCTGGAGGTAAGGAGGTCAAGAATAAGATTGTGGGTGCTATCATATGGCATAAATGTAACTTAATTGCAAAAATATTGCAATATCAGCATGCCTTACTGCTAGGATCTGGTTATAAGGCAACCTTTTCCTACTGGCCACTATCACCCTTTCAGCTGGGAAAAGGCCATGGATTAAAAAAACTGCAGTATGTACTGGATATCACTAAAATCTGAAGCTTTCAAATGGTTCATAAACCACTTGGGTGTCTTTTGGAGAGCTGCAAAAGAGGAGATTGATGTTTTTTAGTCATCTTACCAAACAATAGTTAGCAGTGACATACAACACTGTTTATAATTGATTGATAGTGAAAATAAAAGCGACATCCCCAAACATAAATGTGGAAGTGATCAAATTTAACATGTTCGAAGTCATGGAGTGAGAGACGCTGTGATTTTAGACAGATTATGGTGAAGCATTTGGTTGTTAATAGATATGCAACACTGCCACTGTGAAATTACTTTGGGTGTTAAAACCAAATAAAGATGTGCTGCTTAATTAAATGATGATGAAGCATATTTGTAAACTTGATGCTAATACATCTACTACACACTGCCATCTATGATGACATAACCCTGCTATTGCAGCCAAAATGGGCTTCGTGGCCAGATGACTGCCAGCAGGTTCACACTCACAGCCAGGAATATGTGGAGGTTTTGGCTGATTTACAAAATACAGGATCAACAAGATTTTGTATTAGGACTGTTATAAAGTGTCAAAGAAAACAATGTAATGAGACTGTGGCGGGTCTGAATGAGTGAAATTAGAGAAGAGGGACGCTTTTCAAACAGGCTGCGGTTTGCCTCAGGCCACACATGAATAATGTGATGGGAGAAAACTTTGTTAATAGCACAATGTCTGTAGCACAAGCTAAGATCCACCTTAAACAGTTAAACGCTGTGTTGTACTTCTAGGAATAGTTTGGTGCATTTTTCTTAACAAAATGTAGACAATATGATGTCACCCTGAGATATGTAATGAAGTTTTTAATCTATCCAAAGTATTTGTGGTGATATCAGATTACTAAAACCAAAGAAAGCTTTTCAGACTTAATATTTAGCAACATCATTTAACATGTTTGTCCACAAACAGTAGCCCCAGCAAACAATAATGTAATGCAGCTTCAGGATACTGCATTTCCAGTAAAATGATTATCAGATATATACTATAAAGTTTAGTTCCACCTTTTGAGAACAGTTGGTTCACCTCCTGTCTGGCGTTTTCTGTAAGAAGTAATTCTAGGAACTTACTGTGGTGTGTATTTTAGCAAGTCATGTTTGTCAGGAACTCCTTCATAATGATTTAACATTTTGAAGGGAGATGGAAATTTGCTAGTAGCTAAATTTTTATTTATTTATTTGATTGGGACAGTACATGTTAATGAACAAACATGGAATACATGCACGTAAACATGTCGGATTGTAGCTACAAGCTAATTTCCATCCGTAGTCGAAATCTGGTACAATATTTCTTTTCTCTTTGTATGAGATTAATATTTTTTGTGCATTAAATGTATCACAATTAATGTAATTAACTAAACTTTATGTGAACATTTAAATCTTGATATCTGTGAAATGTTTTTAGAAGAAACATGTGGCTGTGACGGAAGGTACTTTTGCAAATGTGCAAAAAACGTGAAATGTAGCCTTGCTGGGGCTTCCCAATTTTGATTGGGTCAAAGATAAGGATACTGTCTTTTGATATTTTTCATAACTGATATCCCGGTAGTTTAGTAGGTTATTGTCTTTGAGTTCCATGAAACATGTTGCAGCTTTTCTAGAGGGCAATAGATTGGCACTGCTGCTCTCTGCTTGTCTAATAGCGCACTCTCTTTTTTCAGGCACGACTGATCTCGCTCTATTTTGACACCAAACGATACCAGGAGGCCTTGGCACTTGGTGAGTGTTTAGAGAGAGGACATTTTTATCTTTTGGCAAATAGTTTTTTTTTTTTTTCATTTTTCTCTTGCTTCAAAGAGAAAGGCAGGCATTGCTATTGGCCCTGCATAACACACAGATTTTCTAGTTCCCTTAAACACATAAACTTTTAAAAGATTTTTTTTTTGTTGCACCTGAGAGTAACAAGTTAAAAAGTAGCTTTTTATTGAAATTTGTGGTAGAGCACATGTGCCAAAGTGACAAAGGTAGCTTATAAACTAAGAATCAGAATCCGCTTTATTTCCAGGTATGTGTACACATATGAGGAATTTGACTCTGGATTGTACATTGCTCACGATGTGCTTGCTCATACAAAAATACAAAATCACAATAATAAGAATAAAATAAAGTCAGACACAGACTTCAGTGTAAACCACACAAATATACACACTGAACAAAAACAATATAGACATATTGACAAATAAGGGTTTGCAAAGAAGTTAGATGTGTTTTTACTTAAAAGAAGATGAGAAAGAACAGCACATATCAGGATTACAATTGTACATTTACCCCCTAGCTGTTTAGTAAATGTTGTGCAAAGTTATTGCAACAGTTAATTTGCATGACATTAACTCTTATTCATTCTCTTTCCCTCAGGCTCCCAGTTGCTCCAGGAGCTGAAAAAGATGGATGACAAAGCTCTTCTGGTAGAGGTGCAGCTGCTTGAAAGTAAGACGTACCATGCTCTTAGTAACCTGCCCAAGGCCCGCGCAGCCCTCACCTCTGCCAGGACCACCGCTAACGCCATTTACTGTCCTCCAAAGCTCCAGGCAGCTCTCGACATGCAGTCAGGTCAGATGTGTTCGCTATTCTCATTTCCAAAGCTTACCTGGGCTGAAATGGTCCAGTTTCTGTGTGTGTGGGTTAACAGATAGGTGAGAAACTGAGAATTTAGTAGTCACAGTATTACAATTGATTTTTGTATTATTGGCATCAGAAAAGATTAAAACTATAAAAAAAAACTTTCATATTTATGAAATACCTGCTGTAAAAGGGTCTGCTGAATTTGTCATACAGTTTGGCTAAATAGGGCTTTCCTAGTTTATGGGTCAGAGAAGCAGCCTTGCAGAGCCAAACTATATATCACAAGCTCAGTTTCCATTAGGAAACTCTGTTTTAAACATTTATTCAGGTGTGGATTCAGCTGTTCAGATTGATCAGTTGGTAACTGTTCACAGCAGGTGACTTGCCTTTTGTCCAAAAAGTTAATAAAGCAAAGACAAATACCGGCCCAGTGAGTGATGTGTTGAACCACTCACGTGTAGGAAGGAATCATTAGATGTCAGATTTAAGGAGAGAACTGTGGACATATTTTGAAGACTGCTTGAAATTAAAGTATGTCCACCTAAAAGTACTTCATCAATCGCTTTGCTGGATCGCAATGAGTAAAGCGAAAAGGCCACCATGTGTAGAGATTGTATGTAATTACAGCATCTCTCTGATTATTCTGATAGCAGCAGTTTTTGTTTGTAGAAAGATGAGACAATCGCTGTTTTCTGCCACATTGTCTATTTTTGATGCTACAAATGGGGGTGCCAGGCAAGCCTGAAATGTGTGCAGAATTCAATGTGTTAATGTTATCACACACTGGATAATGATTTTCAATCCAGCCCATCTTCCTTGTATTTACAAAAGCACACAGTTTCAAGGTTGTTTAGAGTAAATATATGTTTATATGCGGCGACCCATTTTAAAATCGTTGCCGCGCATATTCACTTCGCACCTCCTCTCTCTCTCTCTCTTTCTCACAAACACGGACAACGGACCTGTTGTTTTGCCGAATTATGCATCCACCTCTTAAGGTCCTTTTCAGACATTTTGCTGTTCACATTGTTTATTTTTGCTGAATCTCAAGGAATGGTGCTTTTACTGAGTGTAATAAAATATTATCAATTCTTCACATTCATAAAAGATATACTGATCATTTATCCCTATTGATGAACCCCACAAAGAATATTATAGTGTTTAAAAGCAGAATTTGTAGGTGCATGCAATTCTCCGCCACAATTACGCTGTCATTCTGTGGGAAACATTGGTTATACATTGCTGCATGATCAGGACATATAACCCTTACACAAATTTTATATATATGGTGTATTCTTAAGTGACTCAGCTCATTTTGTACTGATTAACTATTTCGAAGTCACGCTGTTTGTGTTGACTAGTGTGAAGGCAGAAGAGCTGAGAGTCATTGTTGTTCATGACTTTACAATACATTATCAACTGACACTGCTTATGGCTAACGCTTCTGCAATTATCAGCATCATGATTAAGTGGTCCTTGTTGGGTGACACCCAGTGAAAAAGTCTGCACATGGCGGTTTTAATATTTCTTGAAATCGAACAATCAAAAGCTGCTACTGTGTTTATCTTGAGCCCAGCAGGTTTCTCCAGTTTGTGTTGCCATTTCACATTTCAAGGTGACTGACGCTGTTTGCTTTGGCCATAGATGGTAACTATCATGCTGTGTCATGTCTGTTGCAGGGATCATCCATGCTGCAGAGGAGAAGGACTGGAAGACTGCCTACTCCTACTTCTATGAGGCCTTCGAGGGCTACGACTCCATTGACAGCCCCAAAGCCATCACAGCGCTCAAATACATGCTTCTGTGCAAAATCGTTCTCAATTTGTGAGTAGTGTTTGAACTTGTGTTACATTCACATCCACATGGTACATTTTAAATCATGAACATTACAGAATGTATATATCTAAATCTTAATTTTTCTCTTACTTAACTTTTTCAGGCCAGAGGAGGTTCAAGCCCTGATCAGTGGTAAACTGGCCCTGCGATACGCCGGCCGACAGGCAAGTACCAGTCATTTTCTGCTTATAGCAGGTTGGGCAAAGAGGCAGCGTCAGTTGTTTCAACTGTTTTTGTTTTTCCTGAATATTGCTGCTCTTACGCAAAAAATATGATTAGGTATTAACCCTAAATGAAATACAAGCTGCTTTTTTAGGGCGGACACTGCAAAACACCTTGTGAATTAAACTAATTTCTGCTTCTTGTCAACATTGAAAATGTTTTCCTGAATTTTGCAATGTAGCTCGCAGTATTTCACAACTATTGTTGTTACTTCAGTTTCTGTGTTGATCATTCTGACAGAAAATTACCTTCACGGTGTTAAGTAGTCAACTCTGTTTTATTCAGATAAACAATGCATTAAGCTTGTTTCTGTAGAATGACATTTAGATATTTTTTGTTATTATCTATCTAGACAGATGCACTGAAATGTGTCGCCCTGGCCAGCAAGAACAGATCATTAGCAGACTTTGAAAAGGTAAGAATCTTTTTAGTCCTGTCAAATCTATGTTAATGGATTTTCATGCAGGTATAGCAAATTTCCATTTAGCCTTTTTGGTTTTGTTTTCTCTTAAGCACTGCTCCTTTTGTTTGCTGGTGCAGCACACACAGAAATTAACTATTGCTCCTTGATTTTATTTTGGATGGTTACACCTGCTGATAATAAAGTGGCCGAAAACCTTGTTCCAAGTGTTGCTCAATGCATGATGCATTTTAATGATGTTTTGTAGTATACTTCCACACAGATTGCCTCAGTGTATTGTAGTATTTTAAGTTGTTTTTGTTGTTTTTTCATCTTCCAGGCCCTAACAGAGTACAGAGCAGAACTGAGGGACGATCCGATTATCAGCACACACCTGGCCAAACTGTACGACAACCTGCTGGAACAAAACCTCATCCGAGTCATTGAACCATTTTCCAGAGTACAGGTAACGTGTGCTAGGCCTAGCTTTCCCGAGGACACTTTATGTCACATGGTGTATTTTTGTATAGAGGGTTTATTTTCAGTGTTTCTTAAGAGGTAACACTGGGGCATTCTTTACATATTAACTAAGCTGACATGAGTATCTACTAATGTTCTTGTTCCTCATCATGTTAAAGAAGTGAATGATGTCCTGTACTTAATTTTCTTCTCTTTCTGTTTTCAGATAGAACACATATCAGATCTAATCAAGCTGTCAAAGGTTTGTATATTTGCAATTAACAAATTTATGTTAAAATCATCATTTATATCTCTTAAAATGTTTTTGGTGTTTATCATTCATTTCTTTTTCTTTATAGGGGGATGTTGAGAGGAAATTATCACAGATGATTCTGGACAAAAAGTTTCACGGTAATTGTAATTGTCTGCTCCTATAAAATATATATAAATATCCTCATACACTTCACGGGCAGAGAAGAGTCTTCATTGTACTGTAACGTGTTTTTACAATGCTGCTGCAGGAATCCTTGACCAAGGCGAAGGCGTCTTGATCATCTTTGAGGAGCCCCCAGTGGACAAAACCTACGAAGCAGCCTTGGAAACAATTCAGAACATGAGCAAAGTTGTGGATTCACTTTACAACAAAGCCAAGAAGCTGACATAGGTAAGAATATTTCAGTAAGAGAAGAAGCATGACTTGTGTTCTCTTTCTGTAGTATCGACTAAATGCTCTTTTCTGTCATCCTCAGAGCAGATTGCCACGGCAGTGCGATGGAGGAACTGTGTGTGTGTTTGACCAGCGTGTGTAACATTTTAAGAAGGGGACATGGGAGAGCAACAGAAAGTCCCACAAACTGCAACAAACAGGATTCCCCCATCAAACTCCTCCTTCCCTCCCTCCCTCCCTCCCTCAACGGACAATTTCATCACTTCTCTTGTTTGTATGTTTTTCCTCTTTAATTTTGATATCTCTTCAGGATTCTGTGTAACACTCAGCGGCCAAATCAGGCCATCAGGGAATATTGTACAACCACAATAAAAAGATTAAAAGGTTTAAGAAAACATATATGTTTATATCTGCTATAAGGTTGGGTTTACCAAGCCTTAAGCTGACTCCACTGCAACCTCATAGGTGCAACATTGACCTCTGTGACCTCGGACTCTGCGTATGCAGAAATGAGGCTTTCTCCTTCTTCTTGTCCATATTATTCAGAAGCACACTGTTCAGTTTTTGGAAGGTTGGGATTCTCTTGGGATTCTGAATTTTGGTCAAAGAGCTCCCTCTAGCTTTTATTTTTTATTTTTTTTCTCATCATATCAATGCCAACAGTTAAGTACCCACTGTATTTCAGATATGTATTAAACTCACTTTATTTGTTTTTGGTTTTGTGTTTTTGTTTTAAAAAAAGAAAATCAGATGGTTGCCACATGTCTGCCCACCCTGCAGTTTATAGAACAGACAGGATGCCATTTCACCACTCGTGCCACTTTTTCGGCGCTTCTGTTTGCCTCAATGTTTGGGTGCAATATGAAATCAGAGAGCAGAGGTGGAGATGTATTCATTGCCTCTGAGCGTCTGTGAGTCATCCCTGAGCAAGCAATTCTCCATTGTTAGTTCCTAGCACTAGTGTGGTATGCTAGTAACCAAACAATTTGTATGGTTTTGATTTGGTTTGGATTTTTTTCTTTTGTTTTTCTCTTATAAAGACATTTTCAAAAATAAATATTTTGTATTTTAAGGATTTTTGTCTTGTCTCTTGCAAAAAAAAAATGCAGATTGTAATTTGATGTGGTAAATTTAATTGGCCAATCAGCTATATTTGTTTTACAGTTTGAGAGTGAGAAGACTGGGGATTTACATTTTGCAAAGTGTTGAAATGCACTTAAGAATGGGAGCGTGACTCAGACAATGTGTACATTAGTTAAGTGGGAATATTTCTGTTAATCAATGGAGAAGTCAAAGAAAAAGTATTTAGGCAGTCAGAAACAATTCTTAAAATTACCCCACGTGAAAACAGATGTTGACACTATCAAATACAGAATTCACCCGAGAGTCTCTTCCTCCTGCTGCTATACTTGTCACACCTCACATCAAAGGGCATTAAATCAGTTAAACGGACAGATTTGAATTGTCTTTGATTTGTACTTAAATTGTGTGATGTTTACTTGACCCATGCTGTCAAACTTGGGTACATGTTTTATTTTTACTGCACAAGTCTATAAGTTCACCACAAGAGATACTAGAGCATCTGTGAACAGCTGTAACTGCACATCAGCGGGCTTAGTTCTACAACTTTTCCCATAATATCACATTTCAATTTTCTTCACACCACAGTGTTCAAACAAGCGCCACAAACTGCAGGATTTCTTTCTTCCTTTCCTGTCAAGACTTAAGAGGAATGATGAGCACAATCATGTTAATTTAGCTGTAGCTGGCATGCTCATCCAGAAGAGGAAGACTTGGAAGTCTTGAGTATTTGTTGACAAAGGTACAGCCTTTCACTGTGAACTTTTATTAAACATCCAAAATAAAGTTTTTACATCGCCTTCTAATTCAAACTAAATGTTTTTATATTTTATTTGCACATTGCATTTTAGAAATATTAATGTAGATGTCAGGTATCATCCTAACAAAACAAAGAAATTCCTTATTTTCCCTTTACATCCCGGCAGTAAAAAAAGAAATGACACAGAAATCTTGATCTTCCGGTATCTGGCTGTCACAGGGCTGCCACAGATACCGGCCTACCTGCTTGTCTACCTACATACCTGCGTGCCCTCACTGAAAATGTGTTTTGGGGGAGTGGCTTTGGGATTTTTTAGGTTGATACTTTTCAAAATCTTTAAGCTTTAATATCAAATATACAAGTGGTTCCTTATTTCAAACATTTTTAAACAAGTCTAATGTTCAGATGAGTTAAAATCAATAATTAATTTTAAATCGTATTCATTTTGCATTTGTGAGATGTACAAAGGACAGACAAGGAAAGTAATGCACTCATTTTCTTTATATTTAAAATTTAAATATTTATAACAATTCTAATATGATATGAACTGTAATGTTTAGCCCCATGGTGGAAGGAGGAGACATGGACTGAGGAGTTCTTCACCTGGTGCTTCAATTTATTTCTTCACCAGATACATGGAAAGTGCAGTTGTGCAAGTGTGAATTATTGCCAAAAAATATCAAAAATTAACAGAAAAACAAACAACAACGAAACTAAGTATAAACTATTCAAATTATCATTACAAACTGATATTAAACAACACAAAAAACTATTCCTGACTATTGTGCTCTAGCACATGGCACACCGCTGGCTTAAATAATAATAATAATCTTTATTTGTAGAGCACTTTTCAAAAACAAGTTACAAAGTGCTTCAACAAGTGCAAAGACAACAATACAAGCAAGAAAACATTGAAAAGACCAAAATACACGTTTAAGATAAATATAAAATTAGTAAAATACAATAAAATAATAGGGATAAAATAAAGTCAAATAAGTTTGGGAAAGGCTCGCCTATAAAAGTATGTTTTAAGAAGGGACTTAAAGGAGTTCACTGACTCAGCCGACCTGATTTCCTCGGGCAGGCTGTTCCAGAGCCTCGGGGCCCTGACAGCAAACGCTCTGTCCCCTTTAGTTTTCAGTCGAGACTCTGGAACAGACAACAGACCTCTGCCCGAGGATCTCAAGGTGCGTGCTGGTGTGTATGGGACTAAAAGTTCAGAAATATAACAAGGCGAGAGGCCATGAAGAGCTTTAAAAGTGATCAATAGAATTTTAAAGTCAATTCTAAAACATACTGGGAGCCAGTGTAATGAAGCTAAAATAGGAGTAATGTGGTCATATTTCTTTGTTCTGGTTAAAAGCCTGGCAGCTGAGTTCTGGACAGTCTGGAGTTGATCAATAGATTTTTGGG